>NW_027273338.1:0-31853 GCF_040938485.1 Diadema antillarum
CTTACAAAACATGGAATTCTTGTCATTTTTGGTTATTAAATCTTCGAATGACCATTCTAATCAAGATATAGTGACGGTCTTATAGATAACGATTTATACCAACAGTGTTCAACCCCAATCCCATCCCGGTAGGGACTTAAAAAAAGTCCACTTGATATGCTTTTTCGAGCACTTAAAAGGTTTTTTTTTTTTGAGGGTGATATAAAATCTGATAAATTTTGATAAATTTTGGCGAGCGAGCGCAGCGAGCGAGCCGACAATTTTTGTATTTCACCTTACAAAACCTGGAATTCTTGTCATTTTTTGGTTGTTAAATCTTACAATTCTAATCAAGATATAGTGACAGCTTCATAGATAACGATTTATGCCAACAAACTAAGGACTTGGAAAAATACTCTGAATTACTACGAGTGAGTGAGCCGAAATTTTTATATTTCCACGTCATCATTACGTTTTGCTCTTCTTACTTTTTTTTCTTGGGATAAATTTTGGCGAGCGGGCGCAGCGAGCGAGCCGAAAATTTTTATATTTCAGCGTTACAAAACATGGAATTCATGTTTTGTTTTTATCTTGTTTGATTTGGTTTTCTGCCCCCCCCCCCCCCTCCCCATTCTCCTTCCCCCCGTCCGGGCGAGGTTTTTTTTTTTTTTTCTTCTTCTTTTTTTTTTCACGTGCCCCCCTTGCCCCCCCCCCCCCCCCCTAGATACGCCACTGTTGGTAGTTGATACTACTGACTTAGCATGCAATGTGTCTATAATAGGCTGCAGCGCAGCATGCATTGTACACACATAATGTTATGCATCATACACAATTTACGGTACCGAGTACAGTATAATACCGGTAAACGGTGAACATTATCGCAATGTATCTTCGCGATTCGGTCAGAAAGCAAAGCAGGGATCGGGAATGTCTACTGTTTGCGCGTCAGCTTCGCGCGCGGTGCAGTAACGTAGTATTAACACGTACTGTACACGAGTTCTTTAGTGTGTATAATATTATGTAACTCCATAATGTATCATCATCCACACAAACATAAAAACAAGGAAGAGAGAGAGAGAGAGAAAATGAACGCAAAAGAAAGGAAAGGCGGAATTCAAAACGGAAATAAAAGCGGTAAAGACAGCTTTTGTTTCATTTGTCAACATCTAAGCATTGCTGAAGAGGGGTGTTGAATAGCTCAAACACCTCCCTTTTGCCCAAGGGGGTGTTTGAACACCTTAAACACCCCCCTTTTGGCAAAGGGGGGTGTTTGAACACCCAAAACACCCCCCCTCGGTACGCCCTTGGGTGTACACAGTACAGTAGTCTTTCAAAGGGTATCATCAGTACATGCAAGCGTGACTTTTTTTCTTTTTTTCTTTTTTTTTTGGCGGGGGGGGGGGCCTTTAGGTGGCCTCTAATAATGTATAATTGTTTCTACGTCATGTGTGAAATTAGTGTACACATTAAAATACACACAAAAATAGTTTCTGAATTATGTTTCTCACACACTTCGTGACAAAAACCTTACCTACAGTAGTGACGACAGAGAATGTGAAGACATAGGCGGCTTCAAACGACCACGTGCTGGCGATAACCGTCTGATTGCTGATTCCCCCATCCATGACGACGTCGATAGCTCGGTCGGCGTCGAAACCACCCTCGCCTATTGCACGAGTCACGATATCCATCAACTCATGCACATCGGCCTCACCAATGCAGTCATAGTCCTCGATAAGCTGCTCCAGAGCCTCAGTGAACCGCTCGGCATTGCTGACAGCGATCGGACGCTCGAGGTGACGGAACACAAAAGCTCCAGCGAAAAGGTAGACGACAAGGATAAACAGGAGAATAGAGCTCTTCGCCCATGGACCCGTAATCGGCAACCTCGATATCGCACTTGACCGTCTTCTTTTTTTAGCGACTGGCTTTGTGGTAGTATTGGGCGGCTTGTCGGGCATTGACTGAGTTCGCTCATTGCAAGACTCGTCTGATTCTCCTGCTTGGAGAGAAACAAGCTCAATTATCAGCTCGACTGGTGGACAAGATCGCATAATGTTTGTATCATATGTCATGCAAATATCACATTGCAGTTATATTATGTCAGAGTTGTCTTTGCAGACATAAATCGAAGCCTTCAAATTGTTTGTTCTTTTCACCCACCTTTGCTTCGATGATCCTCAAAGTTCTCCATTGACTGGCAGATATGGTCTGCTGGTTGGCCAAATTGATTTTCACGTTACCAGTCAAAAGCGATTCCAATCTCCAACAATCGCGCAATGTGAGCAGGACGAGTTTTAGCCAAGAAAACATGAATACTCACAATCGAGCCATCTCTTACATCTGTGCTGAAACATACTGTGAAAATAGCTTCAAAAAACTTCCTCGTTTACACGTAGCCGAATGTTTACACCTATAATACTGATGGGACTTGTATGTTACGACAAGCACAATCGTTGTTTGTGCTGGTACCCCAGATCTCGGCTGTCACGCGATCGCGACAAACATTGGCACACACATTGGCTGCGGTGAATTCTACAATACTGACTTGTTTTCTTTAAAAGAATGTCACTTAACCTAATTTATGCTTATCTAGGTATTATGTAGGCGTGCAATCAGACTATTTGCTAGAAAACACCAAGTAAAACCCCCAAATTGCATTTTTTTTTTTAACATATGCCTTTTGGTGTCCTTAGCATATGTTAGTGAAAAAAAAAATCTGAAGTATTTCCTCGTTTAAACTCAGCCGAATGTTTATATCTATAGTGCTAATGGGACTTGCATGTTACGAGAAGCATATAGTCGTTTTGTTGTTGTTGTTGTGTTTTTTGTGTGTGTGCTCGTACCCCAGAGTCCAGTTTTGTTAACCCTATACCGTAGGCCGGGATATTTTGGTAAACGATATAAAGAGCCCGGAGGGCTCTATCATCCACTTGAATCTCTGTTTTAGTTTTAGTTTTTTACTTTTGTTTTTATTGTTTTTTTTTTCGATAAAATTTGTCGGCGACACTATTCCGATCATGAAAATTGTTAGTAATTGACTTTAAACAACAACAATATCAAAGCCCAAAAAAAAAAAAAAAATGGTTTAATGAAATTTGTCTGAAAGCACAATGTTGTTGAGCAATTTTTGTTCCGACATGCATGTACTGAATTATCTATGATTATATAAACTTCACAACCTCTCGCCCAGGTGTCGCAAAGTTGGTGTCACAAGATGCGGGAGACTACAAAGAAAAAGTAAAGTTATGGAACACCGCGGCGATAGCTTTTAGCAATGGCGACATATCGCTCGCAATGTCGGGGGGGGGGGCAACCTAGTTAGGATTAAAATCATGTTGTCTGAATAAAGGGACAAGGGCGCCACATACTGTCATCTCCGACCAAGTGGCAGGTCAGGGAATAAGTCTATATACTTTAGAGAGAAGTCATCTGTTGGATCATATTTATTTCACATTGAAGTGCAACTCCACCATGTTTACCGCTTTCAGGTTAAACGACTCACAAAATAGAGTGAAATAAGACCAACGGAATAATAAATGTTTGTTGGCATAAGATAACTTCTTGCGGGATGTTAAAGCTTTACACGTTTCCATGGATTATAGTAATATTATTTGCAAATACGTATAACATGCAAATTACCTTAGATTATGTGACGACATTTATTCACACGACTTTGTAACTACAACGTTATTGTTGTGCAAAATATCAATGATACGTTTTGGGGGTAATAGCAACTAAAGCCCCTTCCAGCTAAAAGTCAATAGTAGGTCATTTTAACACCCGTTATTCATGCAAATGATACAAGTTTTGCTCTGTTATGTCAACAAAGGAAATTCGTGAAGATTTATGTAGGTCAACACGGGAGACTTACGGGGGACTATAATTATTGACACTGTCATCTAATTGAATCTGCAAATGTGGCAGTTGATAGAGTAATATTACTTATTCTTGACAATTCTTTAAATTCCATGACTTTCTTAACTCATATGTAAGATTTCAAATGTGGATTTTCACGCATGTATGTGCATAATGTATTCTGGAACATAAATCCTAGCTCTGAACGTGACATTTGCACTTTTCAAAGTTATACCCCCCAAAGCATGACTGTCTGACTGTGTTGTTCATCGTGAGTCCGGTCGCACACTGCAGGCCGTGTCACACCCTTCCGGGCAAGCCTTGCGTGCGACTGGCGAAGAGCAATCTTTGCTACTCGGAAGTCCCCGCATATATGACCCACACATGACAGTACCTAGCACGTATTTCACCTTTAGTTACCCGGAGTTGCGCAAGCAAGTCCTCTTTACCTGCAGGCAAGTTTTGGCCCTGTTACATCTTTCCGGGCAAGATACGCGGGCTTGATGCGTGTGGGGATTTTCCAGCATACCGGACAATTCCTGAAGGCGGACAAGGATTTGGGCGAGTTTTGCATGTGTCTTACTTGTTGGACGCGTTCCACTTAATTTCTACTTGCAGGTATTCTGTGTGACCTGCTTGCCAGGCGCGTGGGGGCTGACAACTCAGTGAAGGAATTCCTCGGAAGGAATGGCAAAAGTCTCACATAATGTCATTATCTTGGCCGCATACAGCTTAAAGACTACGAAGTACCTGTGTGGGAGTTGCCTGCGAGGTGCTGCGCAAAGGGCCTCCTACTGGCGTTCTCCGTGGACCTCTGCCGGCAATTCCCGCGACTCACCCGGAAAAAAGTTTTGGTCATGCTCAAAACTTGGCTGGGGGTAAATCGAACTTGCGTGCACACCTCCGGGCAACTACGGGCGAGATACACGCTAGGTAATGTCAGGGGCGGACCAACTGCTGGGAGGTCCGGGTAGCAAAAAATTTTCCCCGCAAGTCAACCCGCACGGCTTCCCCAGACACGGTGTGACAAGGCCTTGAGCATGCTCAAAACTAGTTCCGGTGAGTCCGGGGGTTGTCCGCAGAGGTATACACGCAGAACACCAGTAGGAGGCCCTTAGCTGCAGCACCTCGCAGGCAACACCCACGCAGGTACTTCGCAAATGTAACGCAGGTGCTTCGCAGTCCTCGTATGTCGCTCGCAGCTGAAAATGGATTGGTTTCAAAGCTCTCACGCAGGTCACATACACGCATTTAGAAGGTAAATAGCACGCCTCTAACAGGTAAAACAGGTACGGAACTCACCAACATCCTTGTCCGCCTGCAGAAAATTTTCCTGCGTGCTGGAAAATTCCTACTCGCAACAAGCCCGCGTAGCTTACCTGAGCAGGTGTGACAGGGCCGTGTCACACCTTCCTGGCAAGCCTTGCGTGCGACGTGCGAAGAACAAGTTTTGCTACTCGGAGGTCCTCGAAGATGACCCGCACATGACAATACTTAGCACGTATCTCACCCGTATTCACCCGGAGTTGCGCACGCAAGTCCTCTACCCGCAGCTAAGTTTTGGCCCTGTCACATCTTTCCGGGCAAGATACGCGGGCTCGATGCGTGTGGGGATTTTCGAGCACGTAGGAAAATTTTTGCACGCGGATAAGGATTTGGGCGAGTTTCGCACACGTCTTACCTGCTGGACCCGTGCTACTTACGTTCTACTTACGTCCATGTCCGTTTGACCTGCGTATAGGCGCATGAGTGGCGAGTGAGGGCTGACAACTCTGTAAAGGAATTCCTCTGAGGAAATTTGATATGGCAGATGTCCCACAGAAAAACATGCAGATGACACGCTCTTCCGGCGCAAAAGCACAGATCCACGGGCAGCTTACGTACTAACTGCCTGTGACTTGCGGCAGCTACGGGCCTCCTACTGGTATTCTGTCTGGACCTCTACGGGCAATCCCCGCGACTCATCCGGAAAAAGTTTGGTCATGCTCAAAACTTGGCTGCGGATAAATCGGACTTGCGTGGACACCTAAAAGGGGCAACTGTCCTTGTCCAGGCCCGTAGCCAGGATTTTTCAAGGGGGGGGGGGTGCGGTCACTAAAAAAACGGACCTTCGGTACCAATATCATTGATGACACACACACACACACACACACACACACACACACACAATTATATATATATATATATATATATATATATATATATATATATATTCTTTGGACGACCGAACTACAAAAGTTGTATAAGAATTTGCGCGCGAAGCGCGCCGCAAATTGTGAATTTTGACTGTTTTAATGACGTTTTAAAGTCTCGAGGAAATTTGTATTTTTGTCTGTTGCATGCAATCGCGTTACGGTATTTCATCTAGGAAATAGTAAAAACTCATTTTGCCAGGAAGTTGCAAAGTTTAATTGTGTATGTTCGAGACTCTGCGCGCGTAGCGCGCCGCAAAATTGAGAATAGTGATTTTCCTGCAATGGTGTTGTTTTAACTTTTATTTTTTCTATTGTATACCCGCGTTAGCAGGCCTGAAGCCAGGATTTTTAAAGGAAGGGGGATTGCGTTAATTAACAAAACGGTCCTTTGATACTGTCCCGGGAGGGGTAGCGACAATTAAAAGGTGGACACCATGCTCATACATGGACTTTCAAAATGGCCCCTAAACGAGTAATGATTATATGATTTTTTCGGGCCTTAAAAACAAGTATTCCTTAAATGTTTCCTGCACCCTAAAGAAGCACTTCATCATGATTGAACAATATACCATTTTCCCAAATTTCGGCCTTTTTGATACCCTTTGATTATATACGCTCGTACATCACACTTTCCATCTAATCCGTGAGAAAAAACGACCCCTACTACGCGTTTTCTTTAGCGAGTATGGTCACGGTGTCCACCTTTCAGTTGGAGTTTTCCATCCCATTGGATGCTGTTTGGAAGATGAAACATTCACTTTACTATACAGTATATCAGCCGTTGGTATGCGAGTTTGTCAAAAACGAAAATAAATAAGAAAATTTTTAAAACAAAATGAATTGTAAATGTGAACCATATTTTGCCTCCTTGTGGTAGGATATTTCCAGCATTTCCGAGCTTTCAAATAATCATGTTAGATTTAATAATATCAAAGGTAGTAGATCCGATTCGCAAACATCTCCAATATCAGTCAAATGTCATATTAACCATCATGCTAAGAAGGTTTTCTTTGTGAAATTTGGAGGTCAGTGAAATTCAAAAATTAAACGTCCGTTAGCCATTGGAAGAAGTTGAGTGCAAATTCAGAACTCAGGCTTAGTGCTCAGATGTTTTCCTATTTGATTTGATCTGTCTTACTGTGCACACTAAGATACATACTGGAATGGTTATTTCTTATTTATTAAATTATAGTAGCATATTTGGTTACTAGCTGTCTCTAGGCATTTTCGAATTTGGGCTGCAAAGAGATCCACTACCTTTAAGTTAGAAGAGAGATAAGTAAATAATGATAAAATAAACAAACAAAAAAGAATGAGTTTCTTTTGTAATACTATCTGACAAACTTTTTACTTTACCATTTTACTTCATAGCTCAGCACTTTCCATTCTCTCTCATACCCTCTTACCCATTACATTTAACTGAAATGCAACTAAAATGAGTTTGCGTGCCTGCATAATACTCTTTCGAAATTATAAGTGAGAATGTTCATAGGTTTTGGCTCACTTTAAAATGAGAACCAATAGAACTGTCACAACATGAGAAAATGTATAAGTAATAATCAACAGTACATTTCCGAATTTGGCCTGCAAAGAAATCCGCTACCTGTAAGTTAGAAAAGAGATTAGTAAATAATGATAAAATAAACAACAAAAAAGAATGAGTTTCTACCGCCGTATCCAGAACAGAGCCTGAAACGGTGCAGGCTCAAGAAATCGTTTGTACTAATACGTCTTGTTTTTAAGACAGGCCTTTCATTTTGTTTTGTCTCTCCTGATCGTTCGTAAGAAATGCTAATTCATGACCACCTTTTCACAATTTGATTGGAGCATGCATTCATAATGGAAAATAGTTGACATAATAATCTATCCCCAGGCATTATCATGCCAACATGTACTTATATATACATGTACTATATCTTTGTGAGACGTAGATATGAAATGTCTCAGGTTTTCGATTATAGTAATTTCGAGGAAATTTCTTTAATTTTTATCATATATGTAAACTTGAGGCTATTAGATTTTCATCCACTTACCTCTGTTCCTGTGAAAAAATGCAAGTGTCAACCTCAATGTCATCCACGAATCGCACGTACTCGGGCGGCCAGTGGAAAAAAAAAAAAAAAAAACAAAAACATCGGTCACACGCGCCAACGGCCATGGCATGCAGTGCCAATATAATAATAGCTCGCACAAATTGATACATAACATTTGTGCTTGTGTGCATGGGGACGATCCGATGGTTCATACAACAAAAGGGTTTCGTACAATTATTTTTAACATTGTTAAACGCACTCTTCCACATTTACGTAGCATATAATGTGTCTTTATATTTATTTGGATTGTTATCTTGAGAATTGCTAAAAACCGTTATTGTGAAAAAGTGGACCTTTCAGAATTTTGGGGGGTGCGTACGCACCCGACGCACCCCCCCCCCCCCCCCCCTGGCTACGGGCCTGCCTTGTCCGTCGTGCGTCATGCGTCGTGCGTAATTTATTAACATTGTCATCTTCTAGAAAACCCTATAGGTAGCATCCCTAGGGGGATAGACTCTCAACTTGTTCAAATGAGCACCATGTCCCACCTGGAGGGGGCAACCCCTAATTCATTGATGACTGTAGTTCCAAGTTTGTCCGTGGCGGATCCTGCAGGGATGCCCTCTTGGCGTCCAGGGGATGGGATGGGTGGGGTCCAATTTGGAACCTACATTATACATTTTCATCTTTTTCTTGATAACCCCATCGTGGGTTTGCACCAAGCTTGGCAGGTAGCATCCCAAGGGGGATAGTATCTCAAGTTATTCTTCAATGGGAACCATTGGGGGCCCAGGGAGGCCCAACCCCCCCCCCCCCCCCCCCCCACACACACACACACACAAAGTAATTTCCAAAACTTTTCAGATCTTATCTAGAACCAGAATTGATAGAGCTGTAAGTTAATACTATGAATAAGTGCATTGATGACTGTATAGTTTCAAGTTTGTTCATGGCGGATTCAGGGGTACCCCCTCCCTCACCCCAATTGGTGCCTGGGGTAGTGGGGTTTAGATAGGGGTCTAAATTGTACATTTTTCCATGATTCTCCTTTTTCTTGAAAATAGCATAATGGATTTTCATTAAACTTGGCAGGTATCATCCCTAGGGAGATAGGATCGTAAATTGTTCGACTGGGCACCATTGCAAGGTATTTTTACCAGTGTCATGGGATATGCAAAATGTACACCATGCCCGCATAAAAGCTCTCAAAGCTGCCCCGCCCCAAGTTTGCAATGTTCCCGGGTAAGAATCTGCAAAAATGCATGGAAGGTGAACTCTCTTGTTGTCTGAATCTTCCCTCTTCTTTTTGGCTTCCCTTGCTCTTTCTCGCTATCTTTTTTATCTACATTCGTATTTTTCGATAAAATTCACGTTCATTCACTAATCATATCTCCCTTCTCTCTTTTGTCGTGATCGTGATATTTTGGTACTGTCATAATTAAGGTAGAACACTTTAATCTTGTTGTCACATCTCTCTACGAAGAACAAAAAAAAGTGCGTGGAACCTCTGATGGGCCACCTGTGAACCCTATATAATTGTAGTCATAAAGTTATATGCGGGATGTCTACAAGATGAATAAAGATGGTACGCATAGTGGTGGTTACTTACCTGACGGCTCTGCTCTATAATTTCGTGAGCATTCATGCAGTCTAATTCTTTTTCTATGTTTATGGTATTCAAGAGTATGTGAACCATAAACATTATACTGGGACGTTATAGATCACATGTTGATTTCAAACGAGTTACGGTTGGTATCTTTGATGAAGGTTAGATACGCGATTACTCATGGTTGATGAAATTCGTCTAACATTTCAATGCATGTATTGAAGCTGATCATGTAACGGAGCCCGCATGTTTTGTTTTGTTCTTCTTTGGTTGTCGTTCTCTGAATTTAATTAAGATAGATCAAACTGACCGATATGGGTTTCTGAACTTTCAGAAAACGGGCAATAACATGACATGAACTTTTGTATGAACTTCTAGTGGACACTACATCATTCATCGTGCTAAGTTTTTATCATTTCCATATAAAATCTTGAAAAAATCCTCTAAAAACGAAACAAAACTGGTGACGTTTGTATGGCAAGTATATGTACGTTGTTGTTAAAATCTTACATCTCATTTTATATTTGAGTTCAGTGTTCTGAAAACGGATTGATTTCTTTTAGAGTAAATCGAAAGGTGAACTCGTCGCATTAGATAACATCGATCGTGTAACGGTAATCACGTTTATGGGGTCTTATTTCTCTATTTTCATAACTATAATGGTCATCGTTATGAAGAAAATATGGATTGTAGAAGTTACATTAAGATATGATGAAAAATGACGGGAATTTGAAGCTTCACCGTTTTTCTCTAAAACATGATAATACTAGCCACAAACAGATACTCCAGTCATATCACATATTAATTTGATGAGCCTAATACGTCATTGCTGACATCTGTCTGTCTGTCTGTCTGTCTGTCTCTCTCTCTGTCTCTCTCTCTCTCTCTCTCTCTCCTTGACATGCACTCAAAATCTTCACAAGTTTGTATTGTTTCATTTCATTTTCATTTCATTTAAGAGCATTTAATTTCCAACAAAAATGCAGTATAGTAAGACATGCATGTATAGTTACTGTATACAAAACAATCTTTTCTTCCAATGAAATCAAGATGAAAAACTTGAATAAATTAAATTCTTCTCAGCAAGTACATATTGATGTAAAAGAACAAAGGTTTGTGCGTGTAGTTGCCAAAATATTAAAATAGAATACAGCAAAGATAGCCATGATTTAAGTATTTATGTTTTTAAACTAATGGGGTATAAGACACCTACATAGCTTTAAGATGACATTCCGCCTCTTCATTTTGAATCATGTTGTGGTGGCGATCACTCCATACTGCTCTGGTGAACGCAATCATGTTCAAGTTCATGACAAAAAACAACAACAACAACAACAACAACTTGATTTCTCCCGTGCTGGTTTTTGAAGAGATATCTACAATTTTGTGTATTCGAATTTACACTACACTACAGTAAACTTTAGATTGGACGTCACTGCACATGAAGGTAAGGTCTAAAGCTGCGTTTTTGCACCATGTTATAATTCCCGGCAATCACGGCAGCCCCGTTTCAGGCCACCGTGGAGAAAAAGGGGTGGACTTGAAACAACGCGGTGAGACGGGATAGGTAAACGCGACAGGCCGTGATTGCCGTGTCAGATTTTAGCCTGTCAAAAAAAAGTTGCCACGACAGTCCCGGTGCTACTTAGGAGTCTTGTATGCAATGATAAAAACGGGGTAAACGCAATTAAACGGGGCGGCACGTTATGGGCCGTAACAAAACTTGGAGGCTGTAGCGGGACGCGACTGAAAATATTGACAGTCTAGCCTGACCAGACGCCATGAGAACAGCGTCTGATAGCTATTATGTTCACCGGGGCGAGGACTGGAACAAACAAGACTAGAATGCGAAGGGGGAAAACTGAAGAATGTCTCATCTATACCTACGGCGCACTACGTTTCGGGCCAATGGGACTGCCGTGGCCGCCGGGAACATGTTGTAAACGCAGCTGAAGGTGATTATTTAAAACACTTGGTAGGATAAAGAAGTGAACTCGGCATATCACCATTGACATAACTTCTGTTTAGATTTTTTTAAAGTGATTACTATAGTAATTTTATTACTAATGCCCATTTCAAAGCGGTCTCACATCCCGTAAGTCCTCTTGAAAAGTACTATAATAGGCAATGAGGATAAAGTATACATTGGCAAGGGACACCGCTGCTGTTGTATGGGGACTCGAAAGGGAACCTCAAAATTGAAAATTATGCAAATCACTCACAACCACCAAGGCACGAAGGATCCTGTAACACGAGTCTGTAATCAAATTATTGCAATAAAGTTTGGATTTGATGAACACTTCGTATCGAGGCCGGTATTGACTTGGGAGGAGTATTATGTTACATACTAAATACTGCACTGTAAGCCTATAAAGGGCAGTGTTGTATGAAGCCCGACAAAAACCATGCATGTGTATACCTCTGGTAGATAGTAATGAGGAGCTTGTCAGAAAATGACGAGAAAACCAAAGCAAACCACTCGAACATGACACATTTCAAAGGAACTTCACGTTGTCGAGATACGAAGTGATACAATGAGCAGTATCGTTGTACCTATAGATATTGAATTTGTGCAAAATATCGAGGTGCTTTTTCTTCGCTATGCCGCGCGTCAATGAAGTATATACACTAACTTCACGAATGCGCGATGTTAGAATGATATTGCGGTGACTTGCGCTGTAATAATATACCGACTACAGTATATCCACTTTTACTCTCCTTCTAACCACGTAGGCCTGATCATAAGTGATATTTCCAGAAATTGTTACCGTATCTTAATGATACAACACATTGCATATACTTATACTGACTCAAAAAAAATCACACACATCATTATATCATTCTCCAGGAGTGAAAAGTGAAACGTGAATGAAAGTCTCTTAAAGTTGTAAACGATTTTACGTTTCACTCAGTCCACATTGCCCCCATATTCCATCGCCCCAGACTGACTATCGGCGTCCAGGTTTTCGATCGCTGCAGATTCGACAGCTTGGACAGTCTGTTCGCGCTGGTCCGGACGCGACTTCTTTTCGCCGCTGGCCCTGACTAAGATTCTCTTGACAGCAGTTCTCGCAACTGTCTTTGCCCGGATAATGCCTTTCTTCTGCGAATCTGCCAAGGCTTTCAGCGCCATAGACATAACACAGAGACCCATGAGAAGATATATTACGAGAGCGAGTTTGAGGATCCACAAACCCAGCAAGTCGTCGTGCGTGTCGCCCGCCACCATGTCCCCGAAACCGATGGTGCTGAGCGAAATGAAGCAGTAGTAGACCGAGTCGGCGAATGACCATCCTTCTGTGAAGGTGAAGACCAGACCTGGGAGGAGTAGCTCGACGGCCAGCACGATGATGAAGTACAGAATTATGTGTACGAAGTGGCGCGCTCGATTCGACGGAATGCAGGTGGTCAGACGATGTATGTTGTGTCGTATCTTTTGCCACGTTCCCTGCAGGGCGACTCCGATGAAGAATAAAAACCCGCCCGCCAGAGGGATGCCGAAAAGGGCGTAAAAGGAGCAAAATATTCGACCACCAGTGGTTAGGGGAACGAAGTTTCCGTACCCTGTAAAAACGACAACAATAATCAACCAAGAAAATTATTTTAATTTGGTGGGATGTATCAAGAGGGAATAATAGTGATAACAGAGTCACAGAAGGCAAAATATGTCTAGATTAGTAGTTATACCCGATCGGTGACGGTACAGAGGTTCTTTCTCATTCCATATGGCAAAATAAATGTGCGCGATAAGTCAATCGTATACTTCTGAGAAAAATCATCTACGAGAAGAAAATAATGTTGGGCCGTCTTCACATCTTAGCATTCAAGTTTACCCCATTCAGAATGTAATGAATAAACGCCAATTCCCGTGTTGTTCAAAGGAAGTTTTAAACACATTACACAACCGCTTGTTTTTTCTTATATCTGAAGCTCATATATTACCTTGCACAAAGAAGAAAAGGAAATAAATGTATAACTTTATGTATGTGTCAGGGATACTGAGTATTAAGTTTCTTTATTCATTTTGTATATTTAAACATTCAAGTGGAATGTGTAGCAACAAATAAATTGGATGTAAAGCAAATGATTGGGAAACTGCATTTATGGACTGTCTGAATGTGTAGACGGTGTTTGTGATTGTATTTGTATTGGTTTGTTTATGTCAACGATGTTGCTCTGGTATTTGTCAAGTAATTCTCGTTGCTATACCTATATTGATCGAAATTGAAGTATAATCTGTTAGAGCTAAATCAAAAGCAAATGTGTATTCCAAATTAATTACGCATTCAGACACCATAACACACGGACGAGTGCATCGAATAAGCTATACAGACCCTGTTGAAAGTCAAAACATATGAATTACAGTCAATTGCGTCTTTCTCGTTAATAATTATGAAAAAGAATAAAAACCAGCTGCTTAAAGGGATGGTATAGTATTGGCTGAAGTGAAAATTCAGCTTTCCACTTTTGGGAGATATTTAGAAGTTACTCTATGAAATGTTAAAAAGCCTACAATTCTAGGAGGAATTCAAAGGTTATTTGATGAAAATCAGTTTTGAAATGGAATGAGATATCTGAGATATACAAAATCAAAGTGAAATAAAGGGATCCATTAAAAGGTGGGTCCCACCTTTTATTAGGATCCCTTTGTTTTGGATATCTCAGCCATTTCAAAACCAGTTTTCACCAAATAACTTTGAATTCCTCGTAGAATTATATGCTCTTTCATATTTCATAAGAGATTTCTCATTATCTGAAAAAAAAGATAATCACAAAAAACATTGGAAACCTCAAACCCCCATCTCAACCGAAACTGTACCATCCCTTTCACAAAAACCGGAATGCAAAAGAGACACTTATGTGACATATTGTTGTTACCATACTTTACCTATTGTCGTCACGATTGTGGAAGCAAAGAAGAACGAATTGGGCATGTCCCAAAGAGACTTGGATTCCCTGATCCTCGCCCTTCGCGTGGCGCTGATCACGTTGCCCGACACAGCATCACTGACGTTCTGAAAGAACTGTTGGATCGACTCGTTGTTCCAGCAAGGGTGCTCGTTGACGAAGTCGATGATGGAGACGAGCAGACGTCGTTGGGAAGTGATGTTGTAATCGCTCTCAGCCAAAGAGAAAACAACAGCACCGATGACCATGTAGAAGAAAATGGTCAGGGTAAGAAGGGCCACCGTTAGCAGCAGCTTCTTGTGATTCGTTTTCTTCTTCATTTAGCTAGTCGAGGTTTCTACCCGTCCAATGGCAAAACTTGGATTCCAGTTACATTCCAGTTACATTCGTATCGTGAACACTCCTTTTTGCTCTTGATACAGCTATACGGGGCTCAATGGCGTATTTCCGCGTTATCGCATAATGTTTAAGTTTCAAACGACATTCGTATTACAGCGATTGGATGATGATATTAGGCATGGCAGCAGCAATGTTCTCTCTGTTTTCTATATATTAGACAGACCTTGATTGAGTCAGCTACGATGCACTGGCCAGTTCTCCACAGCCACCATCATACGAGCCTTATGAACGAGTGCATGGGTCTGTTCAAGAGCCAGATTCCAAATGAGACTCCTTTGCCTTTTGGGAGTTATGAGCCTGACATAGGCAAGACACAGCTAACCACTATCGCTAACAATGACAGAAGCAGCGGCGGAGTTCAGTTTTGCTGGCAGGTAGGCTGTGATAATGCAAGAAGCGAAATGTCACTCACTAGTAGGGCTACAGATCCATCGGTCCATCTGTATACAGCCCAGTGGGCACGCTGGGTACAGAAAAAAAAAAGCCTCAACTGATAGTTGTTGTTCGTCGCTGTATTATTTCTTGTTTTTGTTTTGTAATGGTGGTACATTTATAATCAGATGCGACTGCCCCCCCCCCCCTCCCCCTTGCGCCATCGTATTGCCGCGGACTCGAGAGGGTTGCTGAAATAAATATTGTAACCCGGCAAGGCCGTGAAGCATCAGGAGGCGGAATACTTGATCAATATTTAGTCACATTAAACACAAGTCTGCCTATAATGATGCAAACTCGAATGCTTTCTGTCCAAAACTGGTATTTTTGTCTGCACAGCTCTATACCAGGATCTCTGGCTGCATGATATGTTACTTTTAGTAATTCTAGAATGGCCCCATACGGCAATATGTTTTGTTTGTTTGGGTTTGGACGCATTTTACGGCTGTCACTAAAGGGCTTTTTACACTTGTAAAATTTTGCTTAGCCCCGGACCAACGGTGGGGCTAAGGGGGGGCCTTAGCCCCACCGTTGGTACGGGACTATCCTTAGCCCACTTTCTGTTTACACTCGTTTTTGCCAAAGTGGGCTAGCCCCACCGATAGTACGGTACTATCTGGCCCTGCAAAATAGCAGGGGTTAGCACCGCAATTGCGGTGCTAGCACCGCAATTGCGGTGCCAAGCAAGTGAGTGTAAACAGAACGAAAAAATAATCCGGGGCTAAGCGACGGAGACGAAGTGCGACCCTCACTGACCAATCAGAAACGAGGTAATCAAGTGCTGCCGGTGCGTGCGTGTACGTGTACAGTACACAGCGTAATTATGAATATTCATGTGGTTTGGAAAGTCCGGGGCTAAGAAATACGAGTGTAAAAAGGTCAGTTTTCTCCTTAGCCCCGGACAAGAGATAGTACGGGACTAATTGGCGAGTGTAAAAAGCTGAAAAAATTGGTACGGGACTAACGATAGTCCTGGGTCAGAGAAAGTCCGGGGTTAAGAAACACAAGTGTAAAAAGCCCTTATGGAGACATCAAATTTAATGCTTATGGGCATGATGCATGAGACGCCAAGGTCAGAGAGCAGCTTGACTAAGTTTTGTTTATGTTTGGTTTGGTTTTTGTTTTGTTTTGTTTTGTTTTGTTTTGTTTTCAGCTCGTGTGACATAACAGCCGCTCGAGAAAGTGAAGCGACCGACCGTGGGGAGGGTGTGGGACGAGAGTGTTCCCCTCCCTGTTCCCCTCCCTAAGCTGTAAATCGTACCATCGATCTGGTACATACTAAACATAATATTTGGACTTATTCTGATTTTTTTTTTTAAAAGGAAAGATTGTTCCAAAGTGTAACTTTTGTTGTCGTTGTTGTTGTTGTTGTTGTTGTTGCTGTTGTTGGTGGTGGAAATTTCTTCTTTTTTTTTCTTGCTTTTGTGGTTCTGTGACTCGTGAGGCGTGGGTGAGAAAAAAAGCTTGTCAGGTGTGTGAGCATGAGAAATACCCCGAGATGTGAGTCTCACGAGACTTGTGCATGAGCCACCTATAACACGCAACCTTTGAAAGCCCATGCCGAAGAGCGACGTGTAGTGAGGAGACGCGGCTGCCGCAACTCGTGCGACTCGAAAGACCCACATAATGACGATAAATGAAATAAATAAAATGAAATAAAATAAAATAAATCAATTAATAGAAAAAATAAAATGATTGCGCTCTCACCAAGAAGGCGACTCCCTGGCGAATTCCGAGACGTCTCCAAACAAGGTGACAACTTATTCGCTCGGAAGTCGCAGAGACTGTCGCGGGAGCGTGGCGGGAACTTCGGTGCGATGTCTCCGAGACGTATACGGTATATTTTCAGTAGCGGAGATGTCACCGCGACGTCTCCATGTTGTCTTCGATAGGTTCTCATGGGTCTCCGCATGGTCACGGAGATGTCTCGGAGATGTCTCTAAGACTAGGCGGATACTGGAAAGTCTCCGAAGAAGAAGAAGGAGGAGGAGGAGGAGGAGGAGGAGGAGGAGGAAAAGAATCAAACAAAGTCGATTTTATTGCGACTTCCCGAAGATCATGCTAGTCTCCAGGAGACGTTACGGAGACGTTTTCGTGAGACTCTAGTCTCCACCAGGTCGCCACCTACTAGTCTCCAAGCCAATGAAATGCTTACATTTTAGGGAACGACCGTTGCCTCGTGAGGACTCGAACCAGGGACCTCGTCATTGAGATTCAATAGTCTCCCATAATTTCACATCAATATGCGATGTTTGGCTGTAGGCCTACCATGTTTCGCTCAATTTTTGTGTATCTGTACACTAATATGTCTCATAAACATACATCGTGTATTGACATGAAGGCTTGAGAATATTCTTTTTTTTTTTCTCGTTTGTTTGGTTTCTTGAGCGTCTCTTTAGACGACGTGATCTCCCTCTCTCTCTATCTCTCTCGCTCTCTTTGCGTTTAAATAGTAGTGTATTTTTAGTTTATTCGAAAGCTGGCAAAGAAATTCCTGCTAGAAAGTACAAAGCGCAAGAAACTTTTACAACAATTCTGATTACAGATATATGTTTATCTCTGTGATGGTATCTCTGTGATACAGATGAATTATACAGAATGTCAGAATGTAATAGAAATTAGGTGAAGTGTAAACTGGGACTATATTTCTCATAAGTAGGCCTAGATATTGTTTTAACTTTTGGTTGTTTTTTATTGTCAGTTACGACTGCTTCCCACCATGTGAGCATTGTCAATAACAGCCCTAAAAACAAACAAACAAACAAACAAACAAAAAACAACAAAGAAACAGTGAATGAGAAAAGATTTGAAGAACACACTATCACAAATTCACACACTGTATTCAAAGCTGACAAAGGCAGTCCAGACAGCATGGGTGACTCAGTTTTCTCTGAAATTTATTCATATACACACACTCTGGTTTTTACATAATTAGTTGTTGCACGCAAAGATCATTGTCCTATTAAAACAAGCTCCTTCACAAACTCCATACAATGTACAAGGTGATATCACTTCTTTGTTTAAGTCAAAGAGCTTCCTTTCAACAATTAAAAATAAAAAAGGCAACCATTTTCACAATTGTTGACCAATCTAAACTTCATTCTAATAGCTAGGATACCGTATGATTACAATAAATCTCTCTCTTTTTTTTAATATTCAAGTCACTCACAGAGGATTTTGCAGCTATGTCAATTGCAAACCAGAAATAAACATGTCAAAATGAAACACAACCTATACACTTGCAACCTGCCATAAAATATTGTTATTTGTACAAAGCAAATATTTGCTTATAGAAGACGTTCTCTTTCAATCCTACATGCATCTAGATTCACTGTAAGTACTGGCACAGAATAACAGCTTACACGTGTCTGGATCAAACAGCATTCATGCTTGCTATGGGGAGAAATACATGCTGTTCCAATATCTTTTGCCCATTTGTTCCCAAAACCTTTGGCAATACATGTAAATCTCTGATGATAAACGGTCAACTAGAAACATCAAGGTATGAAATCATTCCCAGTGGTAACTGGCGAATGACTGAAATAAAACAAAAAATACTCGGTACATTGATGAGAAGCCCAGTTTTGAGCAGCAACAATAAATTCATAATACATGAGTCAGCTTTTCAGGTGTGCCAAGATTCCACATGACACAGAAAGATACAGATATATACTTTTGCAACTATACTTCATCTATCAGTGTGCAGATTGATAAAATATCATGGCCAAAATCAATTAGTACCATCTGTTTAATATCATCCACTCCCATCCCTTTTATTACTGCATTAAACAGACACACCAAAAGAGTTCCCATCATTTTTTTTTATTTGTAAAGACACATACCAACAAAAACAGTCTGATTATCTCTTGTACATGTTAAACCATCATCATGAACCAAACAAATTGCATGATGAACAGCCTAAATAATTCAATGTCAGGTGCTTCTCCCAAGTCAAGTGCCCTTGCCCCGATTTATAAACGATGTGCACTATCCGAACCTGTGTAAGACTGCTCCCAAGTTTACTACAGCTAAGGCTTGTGGAAGAAGCGAGTGGTAAAACAGATTCATAATTGTCTCGATACCTCGGCATTGCAACAAAGGTAACAATTAGGTCCTCTCGATAGAGATCACATCCTAAAATTCCCATAGATTCTGAAATATGCACCAAAAAAGTCCACAATCAATCCCACTTGAGACTTCATCTGCTCAGAGGCCAAACTATGGTGCAGCAAATGAAGACAAACATCCTGCACACATCAATTGAAAAAAGTACAATGGGATTTAGTCCTTGTAGTTACTGTCATACTTAAGTCCTTATGATAATCAAGGTGTGCAAGCATTGAAATATTTCATCTCAGACGTCTTCATTCTCGTCAAGTTCTCTGGATTTCAAACCTCCGTGAGGCATCTCATCCAAGTCAGAGGTGTCACCATATACATTCTCGCTCTAACTGTGCAATTATCAACTTGTAAAATTATGAAATGCAGCAAATGACTGCAGCCGATAGAGACAATCTACATTTTTCTGACCTTTGACCTTTCACAGAGGCTCAGAACCAAGACAACTTCCGATGAGATGCTCTAGAGGGAAGCTTCACTGACAGTCATCCGTTACTGACAGAAATAAATACACCTACTGTCAATCATACTGACAAACATATATCTCTTTTTCTGTCTACAAGTACATGTACACAATCCAATAACAGCGTGCAAATCACAATATTCATTCAGCATCTGAAAACTCTGAACACAGTGATGTGTCAACATAGTTGGACGGCAGATAACTTGGCAAATTCAACAAAGAGATAAATAGCCATGCAGATAGTTCCTCTGAACTTGTCTGCTTTCTCTCACTCTCTCTCTCTAGGCCTTGAATACAATTTTGTAATGTCCACTAAGTTCATTTCAGTTGCCATCATAATTTAGTACGAATCAGCATGGTAGCAGAGGTACAAGGTAAAAAGATATGCAGACAAAGCATATCATGATCTACACAGCTTGGTGATTTGGATGTTTGCCTATTTCTCAAGATGCTATTAAAGGCAAAGGTCAAGGTATGATAAACATAATGCTGACATTAAACGGTAAACATCTGTCTTGAACTTAGAAGTGGAGGAACAAAAACATGAAGAGCAAAAATAAATACTTTACACACACCATGCCCTGAAATCATCAAGTCATTACAAAATCAAACAGAAACACACCATCAACAATCCCCCCCAAAAAAAAAACAACAACAACAACAATAACAAAGCATAAATTTTTGTCTCCTTGAAAAGGACAAATTATTGCAGAAACAAAAGCAGTTGGTTGCTCTAAATACATTTTCAAGAATTGACCATCAACTTCCCACCTTCCACAATACGTTTGACATGTAATCAGCATGGGGAAAATAAAAAACTTAAAAGTTTTTGACCAAACCTTACACTGTATGACAAGAGAACCAAAAGTCCCCTGTGATAAAGTCTGACGCATCTTGCGGCACAAATTCTTGAAAATGGAGAGAAGTTACTCAGATGAGCAAGTTTGTGATAGGGACAATATTTTGCCATCCTAGTTGGAATCTGTTTCCTACTCACCCCATAATTACTACAAACTGAACAGTAGAGTGTTCTATGAAAAGTTGATGATCTAGGCCATAGTATGCTTATGTCATTGTAACTAAGACATGTACTGATAATACACAATGTGTCAAAGGATGTGCAGCTTTATGCACAAAGGGGGTTCCATGTCTTAACTGATAACATGTAATCTCTATTCAACTGTCATGTTTTAAAATACTGTGTATATCAAGGTGTAACAGCTTCTACTAAACTCACACGTACTGGCCTGTGCATTTCTGGACAAAAAAATTTTTTTTTTAATCGCTACCTAACAAGTCTAACGGACGGACAAGGGCTCTTCATACTCCAGACAGACACTGGCGCTGGTCACTTACTGGACCTTAAGAATTTTTTTTTACCTTGACTTGAAGCTGGACGGCTCAATTTGGTTAATACATATTAATGCCCACTTTTCCACACGCAAAAAAAACGAAAGAAATCAAATTGTATCTAAACTCACTCTAAAAGGGTTGTGATCCACCTTCACATCAAATTACATTGTGTGCTTTGATACGACTACAGCACAGCTATCATATAGGCCTGTCATAAAAGCAAACACAGATGTGATACAGTCTGGGTACCTCACATAAGTGAAAATTTCGTGTTACAAAAAAATCCCAACAAATCCAGAACCTGCATCACGAAATGATATTCTGGAGATGAACTCTTGCAAAGATAATCTTGAAATTGAAATGTAAGTTCCCCAATGCAAACCTTCCTCGAAACACACGAAGTCCACACAATGCCAAGATCAGATTTGCCAGATCATCAAAGTAACCACGGACACTTTCTCACTATAGACACACATTTGCAGTATTTTTCCTTCTCAGGATATGTATCTCTACCACACAAGCAGGAGAGTTAAGTGACAGAGTCAATTTATAGCCCCATCGTAGATAGACCCTATTCTTTAAAAGTGTACATCTTGCACTGACGAAACATCAAGAAAAATTATGAGGTATGCACATTTCATTTGACATTTATCCTGTTGTTTAATTAATCTCTTTTGGACTGCATTAAAAAAAATGTTTTTCTGGCAGTCAAGAGTCAGATATCATTGCAACTAAGTGAGCAATGGCTAGCAACATTTGAAAGCATGGAAATTATAGTTAACCTTCCACCCATCTCCCCACCCATGCCCTACGACAGTCCTTCTCTAGACTGATAGTTTACAGTGAAGAATGAGGGTGAACTATCTCCCTGCTACATCACACTAGTCTTATGAAAGTCAGCAACTTCTGCTGCGATACAATGATTCCACACACACAAATTCTCACATAACATATCCTAGAGTCATGGGTCAAGCTGTGCTTTAGGTCTGATAACAAGAAATTTGTGCTGCTTAAAGATGCAACACCTCACAGACACCAAACAAGTCACAGTGTAAAGGAGAACTGGATTGTGATACAGGCACCAAACACTTCTCCTTCTCAACAAATTATCCTCTTTATACTGCACATGAGGGGCCCTATAAAGAGAGCCAAGTCTTCATTGGCTACGCATAATCATTCCATTCAAACTATCTCTAACAAAAATCCTAATTCAGATGACCTCTAAGGGGGGAGGGGGGGGGGTCACCCTGATGTCATAAGAAGGGGGTGTGACACAAGTAAGGGATAGGGGAAGAGACACTGCTGTCACTGTCATGTATCATCATCAACTAGCTCCTTCAGGGTCTTGGCGTGCCGAGGGGGCAAGTTCTGGGCATGCTGAAGCAGCACCTCCCCCATCTGGGTGTAGAGGCTGTTGGCCAGCGTCGACGTGGCGCTGCGCAGGTTCCCCGAGCCACCCGGCACCGCTCCGCTGCCCGTCATGTTGCCGAGAAGGTACCAGAGCACGGGCAGCACGTTTCTCACCACCGTCTGCTGCTTGCGGGGGTACACTCTCTCCACCATGTCTGAACACGGAGACGACAATATACAGATATGCCAGTTAGAATGAAAGAAAGGACCTGAAAATTATTCATGTACAAGAAGCTGATTTGTACATGAAAGGGCCTGAATTCAGACATTTGCATGAAAATATATCCCTGAATACATAAGTATTCAAAACTTGTTCCCAGTACTTTTTACCCCTCTACCACAGCATTTCTTTTTTCCCCCAGTTTTTTTTCCCCTTTTTTGTTTTTTGTTTTTTGGAGATCTTTAAACTTTTTAGTCTAGGGCAGAACAATGAGTGCCATATGATCAGAGCACCTGATGAGTACACGTAATTTCAGGTATATCTTCTTCAGGTAAAATAATACTCTTGTTTTTGCATCAATGTCATATCAATTATCATTTATGAGTAGCTTGATTACATTGCCATGATCTTTGTATTGTGAATTGTAATTGCATTTCAGTCCTTGGCTTCAATGGCACATTGTAACACCACAATTATTACAATCATTACATTAATGCTACTGCTGGTGCTGCTCATGATAACTATCCATCATTTTCTTCTTCATTATGGTTACTTCATCATCATCATTATCATCAGCGACAATATCAACATCATTATCACCATCATCATTACTATAACAAATACCCCAGTTGATAATACCAGTCAAAATAAAAGCAAAAAAATACTAATAGTAATGCCAACTGTGAGGAAGAAAGATATTTTGATGGCTGGGGAAGCACAAATGAGCAGATAGAGCCTCCCATACTTACATGATAGCTTCTCCACCATGGCTGGTTTGGCTCTCACGTTTCCATACTGGGTGGCACTAGAGAAGGGTTGGACAAGGACTAGCATATCTATGGGAAGAAACAAACAAACAAACAAACAAACAATATAGTGTTTAAAACAGACTGGTATGATAGACAGTGAGTAGACTTTAATTGGTGCCAATGAACCCAACTTGCACGCAGATGTCAAATATCGTTGCTAGTGACCCCCAACATATTTCCAAGGAAGGTCAGTCGTACCAGCAAGTTGATTCATGCATGGCATCTGCAAAAAATGTTTGCTAACAAACTTCCATCTCTTTCAATGACATGAATAAAAACAACAAACAAACTGACAAACAAACTGAATAAAAATCAACAAATAAAAACACAGACACACAGAGAAATTCAGGTCCTAGTAAGTCACACAATAAGTTTGAAAATACAACTCATTGTTGAGTAGGAAAAAAAGAAGAAGAAAAAACATCATACAGGGTAAATATGAGCTACACTTGTAACTTGAAATGATGACCAATCATGAAAAAAAAAAGGCCACAACACAACAGTTGTCACTTGGCGTTCAGTTTTGTGTGTGTGTACAGCTATGAGCAGTTGAGGGTATTTAACAGCCCTCATCATCAACTTGACTTAGTGCAGAAATGGTACAAAATGTTATAAAAAAAAAAACACCCTTAGCTTTATGGCTGTGAGGCAAGTGAACTACCAAGAACAAAATGACCATTTTAGTTCAAATTTAAGAACAGTCATTTTTTTTTTCTTCGCTGCAGTAAATCTAAATGTGGAATATTTTTGTTTTTCATTGATTTTTTCTTTTCTTGATGAGGCAATACTCGAAAGAGTTTCATTGCAAAGTGAGTTAACTTCATTCGCGTTAATTAAATATATTTGCCAGTATTTGCATATAAAGCTGCTTAAAAAAACAATGAAAACAATAAGAAAATACGGGATATTTTTTAGATAAAACTTCAATAATATTCCTTGTTATGTAATATATGAGGTATCGGTGGAAAGATTTTATTTCGCCCATCTGATGATGGACTTACGTTAGAATGTTAAAAAATGGCACTTAGCCCATTTTTACATCATACTCTTTATTTGACTGTACAACTCTTTATCCATCTCGCTCTAGGCAGATTATGACACTTTACTGAGGCATGTTACAGTATGCAGTCAAGGAAATCACTATGAACTCCAGTATTCCATCTATGAGAGTATGCCTATCATTACACAGAGGTGGGTGCTCAAGAGTTCTTTCTTTCCTCCGCCATTAAGCATGAGTGGTGCTTCGAAAACACTATGTCACTGTGTTCAAAAGCCTTTGACAGTGTACAGATGTGTAATGACGGATACCCGGTACTCTTTCGAATGGCGGCTGCGAAAGCCAGCTCACATGGCATATGACCGACAGTGTCTACCAGCAGAAATCCTGTGTCTGCTCCTTATCCCGGATAATATGGTATTAAATTTTATGAGCCTATACTGATGCTCTGTCTGGAGCTTTCATACCTTCCTTTTTCTCTTGGTCATAAATATCATTGCGTCATGTTAGTGTTTACTGCGTATATCGTAAACATCCGACATATGTGAAATTAAGGCATGCCGTTATATTGCCTTCCACAACACAAGTGCCTTGGATATCATCTGCAATGGGGGAAATCACTACAAAATGTGGCTTTTTAAAAAGATGATATGTATAATTCCCATTCCCATTCCCTAACTGCAGTTCTTGATCATAAGCTTACGCTCTCTCATAACTGTCTTTGAGTCCCATGAGTCCCAATCTATGAAGGATCATGTCTAAAAAAAATTTGTACGGTATGTAAAGTATGTCACATTTTCAATAGTGTGTTTGCAGTACTTTGTACATATATGCAGTACTTTGTACATATATGCAATTCTCCCCCCCCCCCCCAACATCATTTGTTATGTGTGCTGTTGACTGCTGATTTCTTAGACTAACCTTTGCCATTGTACAAAAATCAACAACACTGAAATTGTAAATCATGTAACAGAACACTTCTAAGGTCCTCCCCACCCCCTCCCAAGCCTAACACTTTGATATGAATATACGTCAGATAGCCTTTGTCAACACCACTTAGTAAAGACTGACCTAGGATTTCCAGAGTAGATTTCTGCTTACCAGCAACAGAGATTACACAGTGCACTGAACCCACACAAAAATTTGCACACAATTCCCACAAATGGAGCAAGCCAGACTGACAGACAAAAACAGCCAGCACACTGAAAACCAGTTCTCTCACTCACCAACATGTTCCAGGATCAGGTCTAGAATGTCGTTGCTGGTCTGGCTGATGTTGGGGTTCTTGGCAGCCAGGTTCTGGACCAGGATGGGGACGACATTGTTGACGACGACAGACAGCGACTCGCCTAGTCTGGGCACGATGTCCTTCATGGTTGCCAAGGCTGCCGTGTTTACCTTGCTGTTTGAGTCTGACAGCCTCGATGAGAATTTGTCGAATATCTGTGTGCACAAAGGGACGTTGGGTTTATTGATACAGTAAATCACTCATGGCTATTCTGAAGATCAAAATGTGTGTGACTGTGTGTGTGTAAGGACATTTTTCAGGGATTCCTTACTACACCACCTGCTCTCTTAAGATTTTTAATGTTTTTGTACGTTAACCTTAACCCGTTGAGGACGAGTCCCGAGTATACTCGGGCATGTGTCTATTGGAAATGCGTGTTGCAGAAAAGTCAGTCCATCCTCAACAGTTTAAGTAGGAGGATGCAGATAAAACTAGAAATATCACTGAAGGTGATTAATACCCCCGCCCCGTGACGACAGTCTTACCCAAGGAATGATCTTTCCTTGATCTTCTGCCATTTAAATGCCGTTACCATGGCAACGCAGCTTCCAACACGTCCGAAAAATATGTCTTGCACGTCTTCCCACCAAGACTATTGTGTGTGCCACATTTCATAAGCTTTTGTCAAAAACTGAGGAAGTAGTTCAATCCACAAGATCTTTCCTTGATCTTCCGCCATTAATATGCCGTTACCATGGCAACGCAGCTTCCGACACGTCCAAAAAATATGTCTTGCACATCTTCCCACCAAGACCAATGTGTGTGCCACATTTCATGAGCTTCAGTCGAATACAGAGGAAGTAGTTCAATCCGCAAGATCTTTCCTTGATCTTCTGCCATTTATATGCCGTTACCATGGCAACGCAGCTTCCGACACGTCCGAAAAATATGTCTTCCACATCTTCCCACCAAGATCAAGGTGTGTGCCACATTTCATAAGCTTTGGTCAAAAAACTGAGGAAGTGGTTAAATCCGCAAGATCTTTCCTTGATCTTCTGCTATTAATATGCCGTTACCATGGCAACGTACTTTCGGGTACTGTCAAAAAATGCGTCTTGCACATCTACAACCAAAGGCACACATCTGTACCAAGTTTCATGGAAATTGGGCAAAAACTGAGGAAGTAGTTTGCAACACAAAATTTTCCATCATTTTGGCTCATAATATGTGAGCTGTTACCATGGCAACATACTTTTTGTCACTGTCAAGAAATGTGTCATGCTGACCTATATCCTAAGACAAACATTCAATATGAATTCCATGAGAATTGGAAGAACACTGATGAAGCAGTTTTGCCATGAAGCATTTTGCCCTATATTTTACCAATAACATGCCGTTACCATGGCAACGCACTTTTTGCCACTGCGGAAATATGTGTCTTGCACATTACCATATTCAGATGAACATCTGTACCTAATTTCATAAAAATTGATCAAAAACTGTGGGAGGAGTTCGCGACGCAAGATTTGTACCCATTTTTGCCCATAATATGCCGTTACCATGGCAACATACTTTTGGGTACTGTCAAAAAATACGTCTTGCACATCTACAACCCAAGGCACACATCTGCGCCAAGTTTTATGGGAATCGGTTGAAAACTGAGGAAGTAGTTGGCGACGCAAGATTTGCAACGGACCGACCGCCCGACCGACCGCCCGACCGCCCGCCCGACCGCCCGCCCGACCGCCCGCCCGCCCGACCGACCGCCCGACCGCCCGACCGCCCGACCGTCCGCTGATTCCTATATACCCCCTTCAAACTTCGTTTGGCGGGGGTATAAAAATATGTCATTTGATAAAATTCCCCCTGTATCAATTCACGAGCCATCTGCCATACACATTACTATTTCTCCGGATTTCGATATATCATTCAATATTTCGATACATCATTCAATCATTGAAGCATTCAATTCATCTCAACACTGTTCAGAGAGAACTGTGATGTGGGGACATGTATGAACATTACTTATTGCAGCTATTGTAATCATCACTCTTCAACATTTTCATTACCCTTAGGAACGTCCTATGAAAACATTACCAAATCTTCCACTAAAGTGTTTGCAAAAGTGACCCTATGGTTTTAAATGGGAAGGCTTTGAGAAGCTGGTCAGGAATACAGTTCTTGGGAATTACCCAAGTTGCAACAAATGAAATAAGAAATTTCAGTAACTATGAACCATCTTCACAAAAGATCACTAATGTTGCAGATCCACTTCAATATTTCTCAAACCATCAAAGCACTTGGCTTAAAACTTTCTATTTGATTTTTGTAAATGTTTGATAACTTTTTTTTTTACCTTGATGATGTTAGCAGTGACTATCTCCTCATGAGTCTCGCTCATTTCTTGCAGCTGCTCGATGGCCTTGAGGCGGGACATCCAGTCCGAGGCACCCAGGTTTTCACACAGCCCCTTGACGATCTCGCTGTCCTCGCTCCGCACTGTGCCCCCAGACCGCTTGCCCTTCTTCATCGAACCAGGAGGGGTGTGCTGTACCTCCCTGCCATTCAAAGTATACGGACAACTTAAAGAGAAGGATCGAGCATAACAAGCTGTTGCATATACAAAAATAAACTTCTGTTCACTCTCCTAGAGATCTGGTAGCGGGGAGATGCCATGGACTGGGAAGGCTGGCCTGGCCCCGGATATATTCTAGGATCCCCTTTAACAAGTTGTGCACAGCTTTATCACTGACTTCTACGTAATTTCACACACAGCCAAAGAATCTCAACTTGAGTTGACTGTCATCAATGAACATACACTTCGATGCACAAGTTCGTTGATGCCCTGGTTTTCAAATGTACCCTGGTGGGCAGTGAATGAAGTTCAATTTAATCGAGCCACCTATGTGTATGTCTCCCCATACTATGGGGGCTTGAAATCCTTTTTTCTGGCTTGAGAGTGTGTCACATATAACATCAACAGTTTTATCAACAATGATTTCTAACAAAATATTAGATTTTACAGGAAAGACACATACCATTAAGCATATAACTACATACAGATTATGCTCAAGACTCATTAGTTTTGCTGGATCATTCTGAACAGTTTGTCACAAAGACAGTCTGTTCTCATAAATGGAAAGTATTTCTAATTTGGGTCTATGCATATGGGCCATTGTTGGAGTACACATCACTCAATGCTTTCTTAACGACTCTAAGCAGGAGATCTCGAGCAATGCTACATCACAAACACATAACCATTATATTTCCTATTTTGTTTTTAGCCCTAGACTTTCGTATTAGTGTTGGTATTCTAATGCATCAGGGTATGTGTACTGCTAAAAAGGTAGCTTTGATATGTTTAGGAAGACAGACAGACAGATGAATAGAAAGATAGTTAGATGGATAGATAGATATACAGAGAGATAGATTGCTGCCTAATTTGCTTACCCTGAGTCGATGCGGTCCCTGGAGTAGGCATGTGACCCCGAGTTGGCTCGGCTGTTGGGGTTGCTCCGGCGAGCTTTGGCAGAGGATGTGTCTGATGGCAAGTCACCCAGACCCTGCAGTGTAATGGGCACGGTGAGTGAGGAGCATTTGATATACGTGTAAACACATTATAAGCATGTTATCAGTGCAAGATATCTCCTGGGTATACAAATATTCACAAACAAGGACCTCTGGTATTCCATTAAGAAGCATGACATTGTAAGATGCATATCGAGTCATCACAATCAGTATGCACATAATGACGTATTCAAGCATATACATGCATGATATCATATCTGACTGTTGAGAAACAGTATCTCGTTAAGATATGTGCCGTTTCTACCAAGATTATGATGTATCATTTTCACGGATCTAATAATAGCCTACAAGCATTCATGTCTCTTTGATATGCCTCCATGAAAACTGACAGGATTTCATATTTCATGATTTTGATCATACAACTGCTGTTCTAGAATTAGTAAGGGCACCACAATTAATTAATTTCTTTTTCTAAAGCGTGTGTGGAATAAGGTTAATCTTGTTCCTCTATATAGTAATAACCCCCCCCCCTCCCCATACACACACACACACACACACACACACACATGTAGAGGTAATTAGATTATGTACATCTAATGTTTGTTTGTTTGTTTGATTGGTTGTTTTCATTTGTTTGTTTGTTTGGTTGTTTTTGTTTGCTTGCATGTTTGCTTGTTTGTTTGTTGTTTGTTGTTGTTCTTTCTTACATGGAAACATGAAATAGTTGTCTTTGTATGTAAGAAACAAACCTTGTTCTTGAGATTCTCCAAGATGTCCCTGATACTTTTGATGTTCTTGGATGGAACATGTTTGTCAATCAGCCTGTCAAAGTCCTCATGGTGCATGAGCATGAAGAAGATCCGGCGTGCATAGTACCTACGTTGTACACAATTGAGAGGTGTCCATCGGTTAGAAGTCAAAGGTCATTGATGGGGTCAGGACAAAAGTGGGACACTTTATATCACTATCACACTTCAACCACTTACGTACCTACATGTAGGCACTTGGCTTAACAAACCATGCTTTTCAATAGGCATACTGAAATCCATCCAAACTTTACCTAGCTGTAAAGTTAGCAAACCCACTCGGGTGAAGCAATGCACCTTAGTCAAACAGGAAAGCCATGATAACTCAACAGGGATAAGCTTATCTTCATTCCAAGAGAATTAGTTCTCACACATAAGAGCCAATCGGCAAAGACACACTAATCACGCATACTAATCAGCAGATAAAGCACATAGGGGTTTAGATGCAAAATCCATTCAAGGCTAGTAGCTACAGCAGTACCCCGCTCAATAGCTACTCGTTACTATTGGTAACAACTGCAGAAAATTTTACCTACTACAATATAAAGTGTTGTATGGTGTCTTGAAATTGTAGAAGATAAAAATGTATTTTCCAAAAAATGGAGACTTAGAAGTATTCATCTTCTCTGCCCCATGTGATTGTACATAGGTGAAGATAATCACTTGATATCACAAAACATGGGAACATCCAAATACATTTTTCTTTTGGCCAATTGATCATTCCTCGATTCATCAAAAAACCTCTTTCACTGATTTCTCTCTGGATTACTGATATATATTTCAATTGGTGTAACATGTCATCAAACATAGCATTTCTACAGACTGTTACACAGCTTCTGTGTAGCCACGCAGGGAAAGTCAAACTACAGATTGTATCTTCTCCGATCAAAGCTGCGATAGGATTCGAGGAGAAACCCTCCACTCCATCTCACCTGGTCTCCTGACCGTTGTCGAGGGCCAGCTGGGCGGTGACCGGAAGGACCTTGTCTGTCACATCCTTGACCCCGCTGAGGATCCTCCCGGGTCCCATGCGCTCAACCAGCATCTCTAGGAAGACACTGGTGGTCTTCCTCACCATTCCACTCTTGTGACTGAAAACAGAAAGGATGGAGAAAAAGGTAAGAAATGGATGACGATGATGATGATGATGATGATGAACATTCACAGGTGCCCAGCTCCCACAATATGTCACACATTATTCACAAAGTTGCTGAAAAAGATATGCTTATAATTCATATTAGTGCAGACAAAGTGGAGAGAGAAAAAACCAGGAGAAGTTTAACTCTACCATAACCCAGTATTTTTAATCGGTAAATTGTCCTTCTCTCCCTCCCCCTTATCTGTTTCTGGATGGGCAAGGGCATTCAGCAGAATCTATGTTAAATTGGTATGATTTATTTCCAACGTGTCAGGGACAAACATAAAAGTTCAGCATGAAAGCAGCATATGTGTAAACTCATGAGACCCACACCGACACACAGCCAGTGGAGATTTCCGGCAGCAACTTGTCGTTAACAATTAGAAGCTACACTGTAGGCAGAAATGTGATGAAATCAAATTTTGTTGAGGC
>NW_027273339.1:0-17324 GCF_040938485.1 Diadema antillarum
ATGTAAATCCAATGGCAATGAACCTGTCCTGAACTCATGGGTACAATATGCAAATGAGGGTGAGCGAGCCGTTTTTCATAGAATTCACATGATGATATAGAAGGAAATGATATACAGTATGTTCCCCATCGCTCATCGCATCGTCAAATGACACGCCCTTTCCCAAGAGCTGTTTGGAGCAAAACAACGTTCCCACAAGCCGAACTTTTTAAAATGAAAAATTCCCCCACTTCTCATATGATGACCAAGGTACAGCAGTGATGATTTAAAATAGGAACTGATGCTTGATCGAATAACGATGAAAGAATACAGTTAGCCTCCCCTCATTCGATCAAGACAATGAATCATGCCCCTCCCCCCCCCCCCCCAAATAAAAGGAAATATTCCCAAAGCCAAGAGCATCTCGTGTGATAACACAGGGTTTTTTGTCTTCATTTAATTTTTGCAAGATTTAACGTAATTTCGAAGTCCGCACAACCTTAAGTAATCATAGTGCTGAGCTATGCCATCCCGCGCGTGGTTTGTGTGTAGGTATGTGTGAAAGTCCGTGCGTTTGTTTGTGTTAATGCATGTTGTGTGTGCAAGAGTGTGTTCCTAATCATATGTGTGTGTGTGTGTGTGTGTGTGTGTGTGTGGGAGAGAGAGAGAGAGAGAGAGAGAGGGAGAGGGAGAGATAGAAACAGCGAGATTTAATTTCAACTCGGCATTTACCCTCTTCTCGGCAACGTGGATAGAATTCATAATATTAGGGCCCGAACTGGCTCACCCGCGGCAAAACGAAATGAGCTCTAAGAATTATACAATGTCGGTAGTATACGGAGACAGTTCATTGGACTTCAAGACAGTATATTGCCCCTTTTTCTCTTTTTCTTCTCTCCTTCTCTCCCTCTCTTTCCTCACTCTTTCAATGCCGTGGGCGACACATCATATACATATATATTATATGTATATAAATGTAGGCCTATATATATATATATATATATAATTATATATATATATATTATATGTATATAAATGTAGGCCTATATATATATATATATGTATATATATATATACACACACATATATGTATATATATATATATATATATATATATATATACATATATATGTATATATATTTGCTCTTTAGGGTAGTGGTCATAGGAGGGTTAATCGTGCGTCCACTCGCCTCTTCTGCAGTGCAGGCGACAAACGCAGAACGTGACACACGTCCAAACTGACTTATGCGCGTCTGTAGGGACAAAAAAAAAAAAAATAAATAATGCGACATTTTTTCCCCGATTGTACACAAGCAAACACAAACATAAACTGGCCCCTAAATCTCTCTCGTGGGTGTAGTTGTAAATTGATAGTTTCACATCGGACGCGCTTTCGTCACAATTGGGAATATCTTTTCTATAGTCTTGATTTCTGGAAGACCCGGTGTCACTTTATATATGACACCCATTTGACTTCGACGCGCTCGTAGCACTTTAATAATCACAACGTCAACGATTTAAAGTCATTCCAGTAACACTTCAGCTTGCTTCTTACTTCATCAATCAATGCTATCATAGTGTAAGTGGCGTCTGCAAGCAATGGCCCAACAAGATACCATTGTGCTTAGGGGACATATTATGGGGAATGTTTTTTTTTTTTTTTTTTTTGTCGTTGCCCCGTCATCAAAGAGAAGAAGAAATTATCAGAGTTCAAATGCTGTGATGACATCACGTCCTTTCCGAATTTTGTCACTGTGACGTCACAGTTTTGCTTGATTAAACCTTTGTGTGCTATGGGTGCGATTGACACGGGAAAATAGCACTAATAGGCCCACACATTGCCCATAAGTCCCCGTACAGAAAGTGTTAAACAGAAGACACACACACACACACACACGCGCGCGCATACGCACATACTCACAAAATAAGTTTTGTAAAGGCAATTTTCACAAACTGTCATTTTTAACCACTTTCGTTGAAGCTTACACCATTTCGTTCATTTAATATCGGGTATCTCATGTCCACCGAAGTCCATGGAGTTAAGGTTCCTTTTGAAGGGATGGTACAGTATTGGTTGAGATGAGGATTCAGCTTATAACATTTTGCCACATTTTTTTAGAAACCACTCTATGAAATGTTAAAGAACATACAATCCTAAGGGGAACTAAAAGTTTGTTTGAAGAAATCGGTTTTAAAATGCCCGAGATATCCAAAGACAAAGTGAAACAAAACATTGGGAATGAAAAATCTGTGCCACCTTTTACTAGGATTGCTTTGTTTTGGGTATCTCAGCCATTACAAACCCAATAATTTTCATCAACTAAACTTTGAATTCTTCCTAGAATTCTGTGTTCTTTTATATTTCATAAGGGGTTTCTCACTATCTCAAAAACTCATCATAAAAAAAAACGTTAAAAACCTGAAGCCCCTTCTCAACCGAAACTATTTCATCCCTTTAACCCTCGGGGCTCGCAAAGTAGCATCTTGGTTTGTGGACCGTAGTTAGCTGCCAGCGTGAATGACGTGACAGAGGCTTTAATGCGGGGCTTTTGCGGGGAAATAAAGTTATGTTTTTTTTTTTCTTTTCCATTCCTCGACAACATTTGTCGATGCTTTTTCATCTCCGATAGCAGGTGATGATGAGACGAGATTCATGATTTGGTCTGTCAGATGTGCTGTGAATAAACACGACCTCTTGCTTCCTGAGGAATGTGGCAGAGGTACATAGGTGGGCCCTTTTTTCCATCACAAGCATTCAACACGCCATCTTATCATTTTATATAATTCATATATACACGATCAACCTTAAAACAAACAAACAAACAAACAAACAAACAAACAAGCAAACAAAAATAAACACAAGAACAAAATTAGAAAACACAAAACCTTGCAAAACCAAAATTATATTTGTCTATATGACTTGGAAATTACTGAGTTTTGATTAAAATCGGTTTCAGCAAAATTTGACATCGTCAACTTTATCCACATGGAAAGGGCGTGAAGTGAAATAGTTTAATTTACATGTAACTCCAGTTTTGCCCGAACATCAAGTAGGCCTATCATGTTCCCTGCATGAGATATAAGCATGTTCAAATTACGCGGCGACAAGTCAACGCACAGTAGTTTTCTCTCTTCCAATTTTCATTAACCATCAAGTCCATTGTTGCCACTTAAAGTCAAGGAAAATTAACATCTCGCGCTCACATTGGCGTGCAAATAGTTTGTAGGGAAACGCAGATTTTCATTGCAACGTTTAAATACCCTCAAAGAAATTCATACGACATTTCGTACAATCATAAAGTGTGACTGCTCATATAGCTTTATCCCTCATGCAGTGCGTAAAGTTAGGAGGCTGTATTTTTCCTTAACGCGTGTGGACTATCGTTGTTTTTTTTCTTGCCTTTCTATTGCTGGGTAGCCGAAGACGTAGGTCAAGAACCAAGAAGGATTCTCGTCCATCATGCGTAGTCCTCACCTGTTTCGGTCATAGGATGCGCAGGTGTCTACGGTGGCTTCAAAAACCGCAAACAAAAATAAAATTCTCGTCGCCACATTGCTCGAGGTGTACTTTGTGCATACGCTGTAACGCTTGATATAAAAGAAGAAAAAATAATGCAAGACCTTCGTATTGTAAGTATGAAACGAAGCGTTACAGTCTTAAGCTGTCACCAGCTGTCTCGAATGGGGTCCATCAGGATTTGCGTCGGTATTGGGGACTTCTTAAAAAATATAGGACACTCCCGTGCATTGGGTATGTGTATGTGTGTGTGTGTGTGTGTGTGTGTGTGTGTGTGCGCGTGTGTGTGTACGCAACCACTGCTGTTTTCGAATTGTGACTATCGACTGTGAGGTCTTACGTAGTTACTTATCCGGATGTTGAGAACAACAGGATTAATATAGCATGCCACCTGTTAGTGAGAACAATAAGACCCATCATCATAATTAACTGACAGGAATTTCATCAATGAATAATTTCACACTTCACACGCCTCATCAATTCGCGAGTGCCATGGAGGAATAAGGCGTGTCGACAAAATGGGGGAAAAACATTACAATGGTTATTCGCGCGTGCTGTCCATTTGAGTGACAGACGGGGTTTGCGAAATGCCCTTCGCGTGCGTCGTAAATGACCTTTGACCAATGAGGGAAAAAAAGGCACAGTGGTTCTTTAATGTGCTATATATCAAATGCTACACATTGTCTATACACAAATTGTCGGCAGCAGATGTACACTTTGAAAAGATCTCTATACAAGGAATAGTTCAAACAATTGCATTCCTCAATGAGATTGCACGATTTACCTCAGATGATTTGGTTTACTGCGTTCTTATACCATGGCAACGCACCCGGAACAAGAACAATATTTTGCAGTACTTGTTTCGTAACCACACTGATGCGTCGACCTTTAAGGGACCTTTTTTTTTGGGGGGGGGGATAAATGAGATACATTTTTTTTTATTAGGACGTCACGGGAAAGATTGATCAAAAGCAACAAAAGAAAGGGAACAAAAAAGAAAGAAAGAGGGAAATAATAATGAAGGTCTGACAAACATTTCACTACACGGAAGACTGCTCTTCGTGCATCTATATCCTCTATTGTTATGATAATTCGACATGGGCAAATGGAAATGGTTTAATCTTGTTGAATAATCTACCTCCGAAGAGAGCATGGCGATGAATGTAATACAGATGATAATATCTATCAAAATAAGCGTCACCATTAGAATGCATATGAGCCGTTTTACAATGACGGTCCTGTAGCAGTTAGATGGGGGTCCACTGTGGCCGTCTTTACCAATGTGTCAATATCGACAACCCCCTTCATCCAACGCCTGCTATTTTTGATAGGCATTTTATTTCTAAAACAGACGACTTCACACCCTCCCCATTCAAGAATGTAGCGTCATGGTACAGACAAAGCAGTTTTCACCTCAATGGGCAAAAATAGTGCACATTATATAGAATAAGATTTTCATTGATGGCTATGACAGTTATGTATGGTAATAATGTTGATTATAATGGTGATTGTAATGATGATGATGATGGTGATGATGATGATAGTGGTAATGATAGTAGTAATAATAATAATGACAATGATGAGAATAACAATGGTTATAATATTATTACTGTTTCGACTACGCTCATTTTTAACGTCACATCATAGTTTTCATAGTTGCGATAATCATTGTTTGAAGACGTAGGCCTAAACATCTAATCATCTGATAATAGAAGCGTTATGACTTTTTGTTTCATTCGTAATGTTGTCTTTCATCATTATTTATCATTAACGTTTTCTGGACTTGTCTCGTTGCCCAGGTTACCATGTCAGACCAGCGGGAAGCCGAGCTAGCGACGAAAGAAGCTAACCCCATCATCGACGGCAGGAAAGCAAACGTGAATCTGGCCTTCCTTGGAGCCAAGCCCAGGAATAACCCCACAGCAAACGGTGGTAAGTTACCATGGTAACGAAAAAAAAAACAGAGAGAGAGAGAGAGAGAGAGGAATAGAGGAAAGATAGATCGTGAAAAATCTAACATGCATCTTAAATCATTTGGACGCGTGGATTAGTCGATAAGGATCAAGGCAAGATAAAAGTGTGAACATCTAATCTCGTATATAATCTCTATTGTGCTGCTTAAGTATTGAAGTATTGGGGCTGAAGCAGACCACATCAGTTATTACAAATATCACACTTTCATCTTCTGACGTCGGACAGAAAATCAAGTTGCATTTAGGCGAGTGCTGAAATGCAACACATATACCCGTTTTGTTTTGGTTTTCTGCCTTTGTTTCAAACAAAGTTTTTAAATATAGGGTGTGTTAAGTATGCGCATAAGCATTTTCAGTCCCACACATTTGTCAAGACTCCACGGTAACTGTCGGAAATGAACACACATGAAGACAGTTTCTCGTCAAAATTTAATCTCGATGAACACAAAAGGCACAAATGACGAAAATAAAATTCTAAACACAGACACAAATACGCTGAAACAAAAATCCAAAACACGGAGTGCTACAGAAATAATGCTAATAGATTTCCCGCCAAATTAAAAGAAAGCGCGGGCAAGAAGGTTTCGGAAGGCGCAAGCCAAGCTCGCACGACATTATTCTTCAACCAGCAACCTCGTTTAGAGTTCAACACTGTCACATCTGGAATACATATTGCTAGTTTAGCACAGCAGACAACATTATTGAATTTCGAATCAATATTCCACGAAAAATTCATCGAGGAGAAGGAAACGAAGCTAGGCGCACATCTTATACAAGCGAGCTTCTTCTCTTCAGTATATTTTTATGGGCTTAATGCACTGTGTTCAGCCTATAGGTGATTATTTCTATACGTCGTGCGACTGAACCTGTGTGCATTAATATACGCACCGCCTCCTCGCATTAGTGGAGATCACCCGAGAAATTGATAGACATAATGTGCAAACGGATAGATAGTTGAACAAACACGTTTATATGAATATATGTATAATATATTTCAGATGTATATATATATATATATATATATATATATATATATATATATACACACACATATATATAGAAAAAAAAAGAACATTATGAAAGATAAATGAATACATGGAGAGAAAAGGGACATTCGGCGTCAGCGGGGGAATGAGATATTCAGCACATTACCACGAACAAACTCCCCTAACATGACATCGTCAAAATGGCGCTTTGCCACTTAATTTGCCATCTCATACAATTTTGTTACCATATAACACGATACACGGGGAAGGAGGTCACCCAAGGGAGGTATATAGGTACTGGGATATATATATACATATATATGAACAGTATGTCTGTCTAGAATTACGAATTGTTGTCATCCAATTTCAGGATGGTAGGTGCATATTTTTACACTAATTATTCTGACCTCGCCCGCTGTACGCAGACCCGTTATGATCGAAGGCCACTCCACTATCGGTGATTAATCTACTTCTATTTTTTTTTTCAGAAAGGACAACATGCAAGCACACACACACACACACACACACACAAAAGAAAGAAAGAAACAAACAAACAGATAAAAAAAAAAACACGTGCCAAACACAGATTCTACCATCAATGATATCATTCTGTCGGTCATTTCTTAAGTATTGATATAAGTAACAAGAGACACTGGAATGCACCTTCCCCTAGACTGAGCAAAACTTGCATGGTTCCCTGCATCCAGCTGTTGCAGGTGTAATATCCGGAAACAGGTAGGTCATGCCAAATCTAGGGTAAGGTGCAAATGGAACGGTTTCTATAGATATCAATTTGGCCACATAAGTGATGATCAGGGTATATCATGAATCAACACAAGTCAACACGCATTTGCATTATAGAGTTCCTTTAATCTGGCTTTACCTCTCTGGCCAAGTGGTAGAGTGCGTCGGGAATGTTCCGTCTCTGACGTAATGAACTCTCAGGTTTCACGACCATTGTTACCGATGAATTGATTACATCTGAAAAGAAATTGATCGCATTTATGATCACAGTCATTGAGACGTTTTAAAGTGATGAAGTTGTTTTAGCATTCAAATCTTTTCGTATGTCCATTCATTTAGATTGTTGTAGTCTGAGGCAACAGATGTATCTGCAATGTTTGAATAAACAACTTTCATAATTGCTCGATTTCAATTGATATTATGGACACTCCGTAAGAAAATAAAATCATGAAATCAATAACTATATTCGCGATTCAGGTCACTTTGGGGAATACATCAGAAAAGGGGAAAAAAGTCAGAAATCCTTCTTTCAGATGATTGGAACAACCTCACCTTTACACATTTCATCCAATTCTTAGTTACTTAGTTTGTTTATTTGCTTCATTTTCCATCTGAGAAGATGGCTGGATAGCCCATAATCACCTATAAACTAGCTGGTCTTCCATATATGGGGTCCAGTTCAGTTCAGTTCAGTTCAGTTTTTATTTCTGCATTTCAAAATCAATACAAATCAACAAATCAACAAAATACTTACATAGCCATTTACACAGCTAATATTCGTAACGTTTGGATCTTACATACATTTTCTTCTTTTTTTCAAGAACGAATATCATATATGAAAGTAAGCAATAGGAAATGATAAAAATGAAATGCAGGGGACCATCATCATAAGCTAAGCTTGACGAGGAAGATGGCCCCAGGTAAAGAGATACATAAAGAAAATCTTGCCACTCACTGAGTGGGGGGTAATTGTGCGAAGGGCACAATAAAGAGATACATAAAGAAAATCTTGCCACTCACTGAGTGGGAAGTAATTGTGCGAAGGACGTGCGGTGCAGTGCGGTGTGCATTGTGTTGGGATGAATCTTGGTTTGTACGTTGAGTGTTATTTTGTGTATCAGTGTGATGAGGGGAATGTTACTTCAGTTATGGCCGTGAACTCATTGTTTAGGGTGTTTGTTGACCAGGTGGTATGAATATTTATGTGTCAGAAGTATACTGGATTATGAGAGTGTTTTTTAGTTCTCGTTTGAAAATGTTCAACAACGTACATTGTTTTAAATTAGGGGGTAAAGAATTCCAAATATCTGGTCCATTATGTTATAATGATTTTTGAGCTAAAATGATTCTGGAGTTTTCGAGATGGTAATCGGACGACTGACGTGTTGGATATGAATGAACGGTGGAATTTGGAGTGAAGAAGCCATCAAAAATTTTTGGAAGACAATTAAATGTATATTTATACATAAAAACAGCAGTTTGAAAGGTGTGAAGACCCTTAATTTTCAATGTTTTTAGTTGACGAAATAGGGGATTGGATGGGGATAAGTAACGGGAATTGGTAATCAAACGTACAGCATGTTTTTGGAGGGTAAGAATTGGATTAATTTTAGTTGATCCACAGTTTCCTCAAACGATATTACAGTATGTGATATGTGGTAAGATCAATGCATTATATAGAATAGTCAGGGAATTTTGAGAAATGAAGTTTTTCAGTCGATATAAAATTCCTACAGTTCTTGAGACAGACGTGTGGATAGTATGAATGTGATCGTTCCAAGTTAAACTCGAGTCAATTGTGATTCCTAAAAATTTAGTAAATCTTACTTCAGTTAAGGATAATCCATCAATATTAATATTACAACTGCTGTTAATGTTCTGTGAAGCAGTAGGTTTGAAACGTATAAAATTTGTTTTAGAGACATTAAGGGATAATTTATTACATATAAACCATTGGGAGACTTTGTCTATTTCCGTGTTCAGAGTATTAAACAGTGTTTCGAGGTTCTCATGGGAGTAAAAAATATTAGTATCATCCGCAAAAAGTATAAATTTAAGAGTTTTTGATGTATTTATTATATCATTGATATATACAAGGAACAGTAGGGGGCCAAGAATTGATCCCTGGGGAACACCACATACAATATTAGAATTCGGAGATTTAGATGACTTAAATAGTACATATTGCTTTCTGTTGGATAAATAATCAATAATCCAAGAAAGTGCTAAACCACGAATACCATATCTTTTTAATTTGTAAATTAATACCTGTATATTGGTTGGATGTAAGGCGGGACCACTTCACCGGGTTGGATGGTTGGATGTAAGGCGGGACCACTTCACCGGGTTAAACACCCTGCTCTTTGCGATGATTAACAGCGGGATCTTTTACGTGCATGAGTTGTGGCTCTCTCACACACGGGACCCCCCCCCCCCCCCCCTTTGTTTTGCCTCTTATTAGAGGGGACGGTATGATTACACACAACATTGCTCAGTGGGACTCGGGGGTTAGCTGCAGGAATCACATCAAATTGTTTTGTTTCGTGTTTAGATGAATTGACTCTTGAATATCATAAAACAATTTGTTCTCCCATAGTACTACCCGTAGAATTATGTCCATCCTTGCACACGCAATGGGCTTCGAGTGTAGCTCAAGCACATTGTCAAGTGGACACGTCCGAGGTTCAGTTTACCATTCATTGCCACCCATCTCTTTTATTCACACTGTACGTTGTCCTCTGTGATCGCAACACTTTCTTGCTGATATTAGAAACCAATTGCCAATAACCAATACATCCACTTTAACATCCTTGCATTACCATCCCTTCACGCTTACGCCATTATTATTTTTTCTATGACCTCTGATTGTAATTCATTTGAACTCGGCATTAAGCGTAAAAAGGTATAAAAGAAGTAACTGCAACACTGCGAGAGATTAATCATTTTAATCATTATCAACATGAAAGAATTTAAGAAAGGTCCACTTTAAAAACACACGCACAGTCCAGCAGTAATTCTACAGTCATTTTTCTTGGTACAACAGTGCTCATAAGATACGTAGAAATTTTTGATCTGAATAGTAAATATCCACATTTCCCATAAAAGACAAGTAGCCAGAATGCGGTACTATACCTGCTCCAGTCGTACCGGTGCTCCTTTTACTTCCGGGTCGCCAGTGGGTCTGTTCGTATAGTTCCTTCCGGGTCAGAAGATAGTCAGTGGGTACGCCGGACGGGAGAAGATAGGCGTAGAGTGCGAGCAGCACAACTGACCCCAAAATCACGATCTGTTTCAGAGTGAAATTGCAAATAAAATGTGTGTTTGACAACTAAAATGGTCTTGAAAAGAGTAACATGAAGATTTTACATTTTGACGGCTCTCTTGACCTTCGGGTAGGAAGACAAGAAATTCGTCCTCTTACCCCTATAAAGGGACATTTATCTATCTATCTATCTATCTATCTATCTATCTATATCTAGCTCTCTCTCTCTCTCTCTCTCTCTCTCTCTCTATATATATATATATATATATATATATATACATATATATATATATATATATATATATATATATATAGTTATGGATCTCGCTTGAGGGAGACATGATATGATCATAATTACTATAATTATAAAGAAGACACACGACCTTAAAGGCAAAATTTACCTATTGCAGAGGAAACAAAAACCCAGCATTAGTGCTTTAAAATAGTTCTAAAAAGTGAATTAGGGATAGAAACAACCACTGTAAAATTTTGAATCTGTATAATCGATGTTAAGTATTGTTAAATACACAAAATGTGAACAATAGTTATAATAAAAATGTTTCCAGCCTAAATCGTCTACAGTTACGTTTTATTGGGAAAAATACAGATATCTCCTTATATTTTAGGCTTTATCGCGAAAATTTTATAGGATAGGATGTTTTGTGGTACAACAGACCTACACATAATGTCTTAAATGCCATATCTTGAATTTTTTAAAATCACTGTTCAAAAACGTAAACAGGACCTTTAAGGAGACAATTTTGTGTCTCCTTATCGGTTTTAACCAAAATATATCCCATCTAATTGCGTGCTTTTCTGCTGACGTTGCTTGTACAGTACACATTTCCCAAACGCTGTCTTCCTGAAGCTGGATCCAGAGTTACATACTCATATAATAATACATACATAAACAATATATATATATATATATATATATATATATATATATATATATTATGTATATCAATATATATATTGTTTATATACATATACATATAAATATAGTGTGAGAGATAGTTCCCTTCCCAAACGTGCCCGGTGCCTCATTGTTGGTTGCATATTTCACGTTGGAGCAACGTCCGCCTCGGTCTAATTTCTTTCAGTATATATACATATATATATATATTTATATATATACGTGTGTGTGTATGTTTAGGTGTGTGTAAACAAAAGAGAAGTTGTCATGTATGGAAAATTGGGTACTTCAAGAGAACGAAAATTATCATCAAATTTGATTATTCTTCTTTAAATGAAGAGAGACCATGGCATTTACAATCTCTGTTTTGTTTTGTTGATCTTTTTTTTTTGCATTTCCGAAACACTAGGGGAATATCAGAGTTTCACAAACTGTCGCAGCCACATAATTCTACAACTACTTCTTCGTCAATAAGATGTGATAAAAATCAAGTTTTTGCAGACAATTTTGATAATAACTACAGCATTTTACCTTACTGGGCGTTACAACATAAATACGCAACCACACACACACACACACACACACACAAACAAAATGTTGATGCGAGGGATTCATTCCTGTGAATATTGGTAGGACTTCTTTTGGAAGTTTCTCAACATTTAAAATTCCATAAATTTCCCTCGATTTGTCAGGCTTTGATGAGATTTATCAATGAGCAATGATTTATTTATTCATCATCACTCTACTACTCTTACAGCTTAAATAAACGTGTGGAATTACGCTGCATTAAAGTCTACTTATCATACTATCAATGTGCTGGTGAAGCGTAAATCACGCTGACTATGTACCAGTAAAGCTTCCTCGCACTCAAGTGTTGTGTTACTAAGTACTTACAGCAGCGAACAGGTGAACAGTGAACAGGTGAGAACTAGTCGTACGTATGAATTACCACTCCGGAGGATGAAAAAGTACAACGGGGGGCAACAGAGTCCATGATTAATCCTTCAGGACCCAAATCTCATCAACGCCGGTGTGATTTCAACCAACGTACAAATACGACCTTGTTTGCTATATACATATTGTGTGACACTTACACGCTTCAGTATATTTATCGCCATATTCCACTTACCCTTCACATTCCCTATCTGCTTAATATCAGTTGATTTTTCAGAAATGAGCCAAATTTAATCGATTTCACCTCCTCATTATCCGTGTCGGACAGGTTCAGGTTTTTTTTTTCATATTTTGATCAGAATTTTACCCCCACCTGTGGCATTCAATTGGAGTCGACAGTCCATTATGATTGACAGTTCGTATTTAGAAATGGCAAACCCAACACACTTTAGCATGTTTTATAGGCTTACGTAATCATGATATTGACGATATCACAAAACGCAGTGTACAATCCTAATGTTTCGAACTATGTAACACAAATACAATACTTCATATTCTTAGATAATGTGAAATAATCAGAATCGTATTCTATACACGCATATCAAACATCTTTGCCCATTTAATGGAGAATGCTTTTATATCATGTCTGCTATGACGATGGCTCTTATCATGGTAGGGCTGATGATGGTAAGCAGACCCCCCCCCCCCCCCCCAAAAAAAAAAATAAATAAATAATAATAATAGTAAATACGTGCTACAACTAGGTTCTTACGCAGATAATATTTCTTTTTGTTGTTTCTAGTTACACTTTCAGCAAGCTTGGTCTTATTTGAATCAAATGATATGTTATAAACGCACTGTCAAACATATCGATATTCCACAACTATTACACACACGCACAGTAATAGCCTATACTCGCATACGAAGTATTTACGCCTTGATTTGTAAACTTGTTTTTTTATGCCTCCGCAACGAAGTGGCCGGAGGCATTATGTTTTCGGGTCGTCCGTCCGTCCGTCCGTCCGTCCGTCCGTCCGTCTGTCCGTCCGTCCGTCCGTACGTCCGTACGTCCGTCCGTCCCGTTTTGTTTTTGTCGATATCTCAAGAACCGTGTGGTGGTTTTACATCAAACTTGGTATGAGGGTATATCCTTGGGGGATAATACTTTGTGTGGATTTTAGGGTCACAGGGTCAAAGGTCAAAGGTCACAGGTTTATTTTGTGGAAAAAAATGAAATTTCATGTTTTTCTTCATATCTCGCAAATGGTTCAAGGTATCTTCATGGAACTTAGTATATATGCTTGTACCGATGGGCAGTGATTATCTAGGGAAGTTGGGGGTCATGGGTCAAAGGTCAGGGGTCAGAGGTCAAGGTCAACTCCTCAAAATATCACTACTTTCCTTAAAATGCAATAGGCTGAAGGTTTTTTTTTTTTTTAAACTTGATGTATGGCATGTATTACCCAATATATATTTTTGGGGAAGTTTCTTGCCAAAAGGTCAAAGGTCTAAAGGTAAAAGGTCAAGTGAAAGTGCTAAATTGCACTTTTTCCTCCATATCTCGAAAGTAACTCAAGGTATCATCATGAAACTTACATATTTATGCATGTTCAACCTAACAGTGATTCTCTTTGGAACTGTGAGGTCAAAGGTCAAAGGCCAGGTTTAGATAATGCTATTTTCCCATTTGATACTGAAATTATACTTTTTCTCAATACCTTGAAAATTACTCAATGCATAAACTTATAAAAGGGTCAAAAGTCAAGTAAAAATCATCAGTTCCCCAAATACCTGCACTCTGACATTTTAATCATTCATCCAATTGAACCTAGTTCTAGGAAAGTGAACATTCAGCGCATTTGTGTCAAACCTGTCATTTTAATATTTTGCCAATTGTGTGAAACTGTCATCACACATTGTCAAGACATTGTACTATAAACCTATTAGGAGAACCATGCATTATGGCGGAGGCATATCAGTAGCCGTAGCGATATATCTAGTTTTAATATCTGTTATTTTCACATATACATGTACAGTATCACTTACATTCCTGTGTTCATATTACTGTAAATTATGTTTGTACTCTCATACCCCAAGAGGGGGTCGATAGTGAATGAACTCTTACAAATCTTACAAATCAATATCTTACATGATAAAATAGTTGGCAACCAGCTCAACTGAGGACCTAAGCTTCAAGGCATTTCGATTGATGATAGATTCAATTGCAGGAGTATCATGACGTATTTCTCTGTGCAAGGGTTTGGAGAATGCGTCTGAAAGGTGTTATTTTCTGGCTTCGGTAGCTTTATATCATAAGTATATTCTGTAAGAGGAGGCTGCTGGTTAGGGAATCGAATATGAATTTGATTGTGGGGCGTTAGAAGTGAGTTCTTGTCATGTTGGAAACGGTACTGCTGGACCCGATGGCTGTTGTGCGTCCATGTAAACTACAAATGGAGCTACCCAACCAGAACATTGTCACTGCATTATGCAGAACATTGTTCAGCTAATCGATTGTTTGGTCATCTTTTTTTTTTCTTGTCGCAATAAGATTTACATCTTTTTGGCTTGATTTATTTCCTCCAACAATCAAATACAAATAAAATAAAAAGTTTCAAAAGCACGAAGACAAAGGATAACAAGTGCAGTGATTCAAAACGATAGTATAACATTACACAAATAGGCACACATTGAGCAGTAAACATAATTATACAGAAACATAAAATAAAATATATAGTCTTTTCCACTAAATAACAGAGATAACTGAATGCAGGAGACAGGTGTGGGTGCAGAATGCAGTTGAATGATGAAAAAATAGAGATTGAAAAAAATGACAATCATTAACCAAAAATATTATTTCATCTTAACGTAATTGAGTGGGGAGCATTATGAATGTATCAAATACTGCAGCTTTTTAAGATTGATTAGTTGAGCAAGACTTCATGTTGTCTGGGAGATTACTCCAAATATCCGGACCCATGTAAGATTATTATAAAAAGTCATCTTTAATATCTTGATATTTCGAAGCAAAGATGACACTCTCAATGTGTTCTTGCGTTTTTCAAGACTTGCCAACACTATAGATTGATCTAACCAACACGCCGCAAATTCCGCCTTCATCTGCAACACACACAAAACCTGTACTGTACCGCCCCAAACCAAGTATTGGAAGCTCCATCCATGTGTAACTATGCTATCCCATGAAAAAGAAAAGAAATATTCCGATTCCTTGCATACCTTTATGCTAAAGGATTGGGCCGAATGCATAAAACAAGCAATTGCTTGTAAGCAATCGCTTTAAGCAAAAGCACAAGCTCGTCTAGCAAAGGGTCTAGCTCAAGCAATAGCTTAAATCCATATGCATAACCTTTTGCTTGTGCTTATACCTTTTAGTCTGGGTGCCAAAGGCGGAACCTTGTTTTACCGTCCACCCAATATTTTTTGATGGTTTACCCTATTTCGGGGGTGCTGAATCCGAATCTGCATGATTCAACTCTTGCATCTTTGAGGGTTTTGAGATATTCAAGATGGCCGTCAAAATGGCCGCCATAACCGGAAATTCCTATGTATTTCCTTCTCAATGGTGAGAAATTGAGAACAATTGATGGTTTTACCCTATTTCGAGGGTGCTGAATCCAAATCTTGATGATGCAACTCTTGCATCCTTGAGGATTTTGAGATATTCAAGATGGTCGCCAAAATGGCCGCCAAAACCGGAAATTCCTATGTGTTTCCTTCTAAATGGTGAGAAATTGAAAACAATTGATGGTTCTAAGCAATTTCGAGGGTGCTGAATCCGGATCTGGCTGATACCACTCTTGCATCCTTGAGGATATTGGGATATTCAAGATGGCCGCTAAAATGGCCGCCAAAACCCGGAAATTCGTATTTCGCACACACTTTCATGTATTACTGGCTGATTCCCATCACTGCTTACAGTAGCCCGGATCTTCCAGATCGCACGTGGAGAGAGGTCTCAAGAAGTCAGACGTCCTACATGTTTTTCATCACATTTTGCGTGCTAACCACTGGACAGTCCCGTTGTTGAAAAAGTTTCTTACTCTACTTATGAGTAATTTCTTGTAGATGTATATACTCCATGAGCCAAGACCCGAAAAATGGGTTGTTGGTACCATTTGAGGTGGCACAACCTTTTTGGTGTCAGTTTGTTTGTCGGGCATAGATATGCTTATCAAGCTATGATAGCATTTCCAAATGAGTAGCTTAGTCATAATAAATGATTTTTTAACCAATTTGGTCTCGTTTTTGTATCTCTATACTTCTGAATCGAAACTAACCGCTATAGAAAGGAGAGCACTGTCTTCCGTATGTCCACAGGTGTTCTGTTGTAAACGCGGTGCGCTTAGTCTTTATTCAAGGCAGCGAAGGTAATATCCAAAGGGTTATGATGTCGACAGCTGTCACCCGGTGCGCTTAGTCTTTATCTAGACCAATGTACCGTTATCATATCTAAAGTTCCTCATAAAAGGGATTATCTATACTGTTTTTATACTACCCTATCAACAAATACATCAGTTTTAAACAAAAATCACTCTGTTCATTTACAATATTATTCATTATAATGTATCGTATAGTGCACCGGTACATTGTTTTTGCATCATCTTATATTGTTGGATGGAAATAAAGCGACATTGACGTGGTATTAGCGTTTTCACCGTAGCGTTTTCGCCGGAAAATGATAAATAATTGAAAAATACGGTAAAATTCACGAGGAATTGCTTTTTTGCTGTTGTTGTTTTTAGATAAAAGGATATACACTGTATCATACGCTTTGGATATTGCCTTCGCCGTCTAGAATGAAGACTAAGCGCTGTGGACATCATAACCTTTGGATATTCCCTTCGCTGCCTTGAATAAAGACTAAGCGCACCGCGTTTACAACAGAACACCTGTGGACATACCATAGAGCTGCATTTTACAGCTCTATGGAACATACAGAAGACAGTGCTCGTCTTTGTATAGCGATTAGTTTCGATTCAGAAGTATAGGGATATAACAACGAGACCAAATTGGTTAAAATTTCATTTATTA
>NW_027273340.1:0-13623 GCF_040938485.1 Diadema antillarum
CGGGAATGGAGTACATGGATGTGAATATCTTGTGCAAAGTGAAATTGATACTTGCATAACCCAAACATTTGTATTGATTTTTACGGATTTGAAAGCTTCTTTGATATTATGTTTGTATGTAAAGTCAGTAGTTCTCTAGGTAAAAAGTATACAAATATCTTCAAGAACTTAATCCATTTGTTTTGATTGACACCAAAATAGGCCCATATAAAAATTTTGTTTCATGCTCCAATAAAGAAAAAGAACAGCATAGGAGGAATATCAAAGTATAGATAAAATAAGCGAAAGTAAGTCTCAGCAGCTTTTTGTATTGGAGGTACTTACATAAGATTTCTAAACATTTATGAGAATCATTGAATTACTTGTGTTCTACTGTTAAATATATTTTTTAAAAAGTGAGTGTCATAAATATCCTTATGTTCATATCATCAAGAGAAAAAAAACCAATAATTTGTGCATTTGACCATTTTGAACTAATTGTTTGCAGTTCCTTTTGAAATTGATGTGTGTTGACAAACCAGACTAAGGCTCTTGTAGTATTGTTATAGGATAAAAAGGTATTATTTCAGGACTTCTTGTAGAAGTTTGGCCTGAATCCTGAAAAGACTTAGACTGTCATCATCATAATAAAACCCATTGAGTACTTATCTCCTCAAAGAAGAGTATGATATCTTACTTTGTCATCCATATAATTGACTCTGCCACCAGAAATTGACAAAGACAAAGCTGAGCTCTATTCTATTCTGTGTTGGCTTCAAAGAGAAGTGAAATTCAATCGTTATTTCACTAAGAAAGAACAAAAAAAAAACACATCATAACATATAGCACATATGTTAAATACTATAAAAGTATGTAATATGAGACAAGCATTGATTCAATGCAAAGTCATCATGTGAGCTTTGTTAGGACCTACTCTTACTTTAAATGAAAGCATCATAATGTCCACTTCCTATATTCTACATTTGCCCTTGGCACACATACCAAATAGCATTGCCTTGTACACAATAGGCCACTCAAAAGGACTTCTTTCTCTGACCAAATGTCTCAAAATATCATGTCTTTCACAGCGATTACTGCAACTCGCCAGCATTTTGGGGGTACATCTGAAAAAATCATCATCTTTTCAACTCCTGCTCTTTGAAAATTCTTCCATACTTTTTATCAATGGAGGGGAGATCAGTTTCCCTTGCCAAGGTCATAGAACAATCAAAAAGGGCAAAATTCCACCATAATGAGGCAGGGAAGGCAGGGCCATCAGTAAAGCTTGTCTGGTGGGGTGTCCAAGCTTTTTCTTTCTTCTTTTTCAGGAGTATCACACATAAAGAGTAATTTTAGTCTTGTGATTATTTTCCATTTTTCTGTAGCTCAGAACCTTCCCAAATTAAATTCACCAGTATTTCTAGCAACAAATCCATGAGTAAATTGTTGATGTTTAGCATTTGGCAGTTGTTATCTAATTTCATACATCACTTAGATCAATGATATATATCGAGGTGATAAGAACAAAAGCAACAACTGCTCTCACTGTACATAAACCAAGGGAGGTTTGTGAATGGATGACACCACCACCTTTGCTAATTTGCATATGCTTAGATGCAACCAGTATTGACCAAACCTGTTAATAATTCCCGTACATTTCCTATCTCATGTCAAATTGTGTAACTCAACTTGATTGACAAATTGATTGGTCTAGAAATGCACTTGATAGGCTCTACAAAGAACTTAAAGAAAAGAAATGTGATTATCATGATTTCAAAATTGCTCGCTGTTGAATATTACATAGTAGTCATCAAAGCTCAAACCAGGCACAGCCTACAGTGATCATGAATGCCATCTTCAGATGGACTTTATTAATAGAAAGTGGGAGGGCTTCCACAAAAAGTTGTCTGTCCCCTTTACCAAAGTCTTCAGGATGATTATGCTAATGAGCGCTCCCTAATTTCATTGGTGCACTGGTGATCTGGTTTTGCACTGAGTGTACCCTTTGGTTGTCAGTGGCCAATAAGATTAAATTCTTTTCCATATGTGAATAATCTGATACGATCTTGGCATTTACAGGACACTTCCCTTGCTAAGGTGGTGTTAAACTTTTTTTGGAATCACTGTGGACAGAAAGGGATCAGACTGGTTTATCTTGTTAGACTTCCAAAGCCTGGAAAAAATGCATACATGTAGTCTCAAATTTTTGGTAGAATTATGACAGCTCTATACCATTTGTCAAGGCTACCCTGAATACCAGTTAGGCTATATACTTTTTGTGTATCAGTCTCTGCTTGCGTGGCAAAAATCTGTATATCACAAATGATTCAGTGTGATTTTGCTTTCTGTAACAGCTAGAATGGCTCCAATAAAAATCAATACTTCTTAAAAGTTTAAGTTTGAAAGAGTATGTTGAGTATATTGTATTTTCTTTATGCTGAACATTCCTTTCAGTACAAGTTGTCTGTATAATTGATACTGTACAATATTGTATGATTTTCATTACTTTGCTTGGAAGGTGATGATTCAGGTCAGACTGATCCAATGATAGTACAATAGTAAGGTACGATAGTTTGAAAGTTAGATTTAGTGAAACAGGAAGGAAGTTGTCCTCTGCAGTTTACTCCATTGAATATATCCTGCAAATATTGAGCTTGACACCCCTGCATGAATGATTGGCAGAAAGATGGTTTCTATATTATATCACCGTATACACCAGCTAAACCCATCAAGTTGTGGTCAACCCTGGCACAGAATTAGCAATATAGCCAGGTCCCACTCACCAAGCACCTACTCCTCCAGAAAGAGAGATGTGCAACCCCAGTCCATCTCTCTTTCACATTCTCATTCTCTTCTCTCTATTCCTCCCTTCCTCCCACTCTCTGCATTCCTCTTTCCTTCAGTCCATCCATCCATCCATCCATCCATCCTTCTGTTAACCAATCTCAATGGCCCGAATTCACAAAGGTGGTTTAAACTTAGACCGTGGTACAAATTTAGACCATGGTCTAAAATAAGCGTTAAATAGGCGTACCAATACATGCGCGCATCAGTGCACGTTTTTTTGCTGGATGCCCGTTAGCGTACGCAATCTGTCAATCATATCTACGCAGAAGAAATATACATAAACCATGGTTTAAATTTAGACCACCTTCGTAAATTCAGGCCCATATGTTTATGTTACTTTCTCTCTGTGCGTACTGTCTCCTTATCTCCCCTGCCTACCCTCTCCATCACAGTGGACACTGGTTTTATCTGTCACCCACTGTCTTATTTCTCATCCTAATTAGTAAATAGCAAAGCTGCATCTTTGTAAGATAGCTGTATTACAGTGATATGATTTCATGATCCCCTAGAGGCCACTTGTACCTTCCCTTGTGCCTCTGTCCTCAATTGAACGCTCACTCATGCTCTCTCCCTTGTTTCTCTGTCTCTTTTCTCACAATGCACCCTGCCTTGACCCTCCCAGTGTTCCTTCCCCTCGTTTTCCAGCATGTATCTGTCATCGACAGAAGGGGCAAATTCTGGTCAAAAGCTGCTTTTTAAATCAAAAAGTTAAAATCCTTTTGTCTCAGGACAATTAGATTATGAGCAATGTACTTTTGATATTGGAGATGGCTGTTTTTATAAATGTGAGGTATGTGTTGTAAGGCATAAGGTGTTTATGCTGCACGAGTGTTGGATGTAGACTATGTGACTTTGTTTATAAGTCACTGTGTTGATAGTATGTAGCACATGGAGATGAAAGAGAATGTTTAAAATGGTGCTGCAGGCATTAGCATGAAGACAGCAATGCCAGAAACTGGATGCAAAACTTGGCATTTTTTTCTTTTATATTGTTTGTTTTCTTTCCCGACACCTACCTAAAAGTGCATGCAGGATATTCAAATTAAACAATGCATTTTAAATTTAGTGCATTCACTGTATCATCATTTATGCTGTAAGTTTGCACTGTGTGTAATATTTGTCTGATTGCTGAATAGAAATGATATTGACAATAACGATCATGAAACTCTGATAATATCTAAGTGCCAAATTAGTGGAATATAGAGTTTCTAAGTCCAAATTCATCCGACTTGTTACTGCCTGAAAAGTCACAGACTGATTTGCAATTTTTGTCTCGCCCACCGGAGGTGAAGGCGAGACTAAGGGATCCAAATGGCGTCCGTCCGTCGTCCGTCCGTCGTCCGTCACAAATGTTAAAGTTTACCTGCAAGACTCTCTTATGATGCATAACTTGGCAACTGTTACAGCAATGGCAGCCACACTTGGGTGATAGAAGCACTAGGGGTATCTTCATGTTATGGTGTTGTCGGAGGTCATGTGATGATGTCAAAGGTCATTTGAGGTCATATATTAAACAGTATGTGCAAGACTCTCTTTTCTATGTTGAAGTTTACCTGCAAGACTCTCTTTTGATAAATAACTTCACATAAGTTGCTTGGATTACAACCTAACTTGGGTCATAGATGCACTGGGGGTACCTTCATGTTATGGTGCCGTTGGAGGTCACAGGATAAGGTCAATGGTCATTTGAGGTCATACTTTAAAGTTTACTTGCAAGACTCTCTTATCACACGTAACTTGACACATGTTGCTACAATGGCAATCAAACTTGGGTGATGGATGCACTGGGGTACTTTCATGTTATGGTGCCGTAAGAGGTCACATGATAAGGTCAAAAGGTCACAGACAGGGGTCAACGAACTTTTAGGGCCCAATGTTAAGTATTTTGATTATGGCTCGTAACTTTTGATCCCCTTGTATGTTTGCGACCAAACTTGGATGGTAGATGTCCCTTGGGGAGGTGAAGGTCATCACAAGGTCAAAGGTCACAGACAGGGGTCAACAAATTTTTAGGGCCCAATGTTATGTTTTTATGGCGCGTTTTGATTATGGCTCATAACTTTTGATCCCTTTGTCCGTTTGTGACCAAACTTGGATGGTAGATGTCCCTTGGGGAGGTGAAGGTCATCACAAGGTCAAAGGTCACAGACAGGGGTCAACAAATTTTTAGGGCCCAATGTTAAGTTTTTCTTGCGGGTTTCGATTATGGCTCATAACTTTTGATCCCTTTGTCTGTTTGTGACCAAACTTGGATGGTAAATGTCCCTTGGGGAGTTGAAGGTCACCACAAGGTCAAAGGTCATAGGTGGGTCAATGAACTTCTGGGAGTTAGAAAAATATTAATTTCTTGTACGCGAATGAGCGAGACACAATTTGGCACTTGTACATGTATATCGTTTTTGTTGACCTACACATAATGCATATCGAAGTTGGCTTTTTTTTTTGGTATTTTTTTTCAAGGTGTAATAGGCGAAGTAGGCTCAAAGGACTTTGTTTTGGATTTGCCTTTAGCATGCAATGTTTGATTTAATGTGTGATACTGACTGATTTCTTTTAACGTATCAATGCGGCCTAAACACAATCTTAATGATACCAGTATCGATATGCCATATTTTGAATTCCCCATAATAAAACATGTTTTTAGATCTATTCGTTACTGCTAATAGATACAGGCTATCATATACATTGTGACATGGAGGAGTATTGGAATCGATGTTGGGCTATGCATGACAAGCAATTCTATCGTATATGTGTGCTCGCTCAAATTATCAATTATTAATATAGATAAAATTACACTATACTTTAATCAGTGTATAGAGTAAAAACCTCTCGTAAATGACATGTTGATCGTGTCCTAAAGGCCCTGTTTACCTCGGGAACAGTGATTTTAAAAAATGTTCAAGACATCACATATTTTGATACATTATGTAGGTCTGTTATATCACAAAACATCCTACCATATAAAATTGTTGCAATAAAGCCTTAAATATAAAGAGATATCACTATTTTTCTCATTAAACCATAACTGTAGACGATTTAGTCTGGCAACATTTTTATTATAACTATATTGTTCACATTTTGTATTTCTAACAATACTTAACATTGATTTATAGGGATTCAAATTTTTACAGTGGTTGTTTGTATCCCAAACTCACATTTTAGAATTATTTCAAAGCACTAATGCTGTGTTTTTGTTTCATCTGCAAATGGTAAATAATATGCCTTTAACGGAGCAATGCTTGTAACGTCACTGCAGTGATTTTGTTTCTTGTTGATTGATACAGAGGCATGAGGGAATCGAGTATATAGTATGCATGACGTTGACGTTGCTTACCTTTTATTGTTATGTTGAAATGGCGATGTAGGAATGATACGAACAATTAAGTAGTGCAACCATCGCTCACGTCTGCCCTATATCTTTTTACTGTATACATTACAATATAAATAAATACTCACCCACATAAATGAATCAGGGCCGGCGCAGCGTTTTCAAAAGTGTGGGGGCCCACTTCCGGGTTTCATGAGCTGACAAGCAAAAAAAAAAAGGTCCCTAGCTCGTGGTTTCTTCAGCTGACAAGCAAAAATAGACAAAAAAAAACAAGGTCTTCAGAGAAAAAAACATAACCTTACCGCCACCATACTTCAAGATCCCTATCTATTTCTATTTTAGTGCCACTTACGTACTTCCGGGTTCAAAAAAGTTTGGGGGCCCAAAGTGATGACACCTTATGTATTCCTTTGTATGGTGCACAAAAAGTGTGGGGGCCCGAGTCCCCACGGTCCCCACGGCTGCGCCGGCCATTATGAACAGTGTATCTACGGGTCGGGCATATAGTTAAGTAAGTCTCTTCCTCGTATATTCTTCACAGTCACGATCCATTCCTTTTTGTTTCCTTGTTTGTTTGTTTTTTCGCTTTTCTCTCTGGGGGCGATTGCTCTCCAAACTAAAAGCTGCAATTCCAACTGGCGTACGCAAGTTTATTCCTCATACCGTCTGGTAGGGCGAGGCCGGCTAATTGGCTAAAATGTTCAAGCGAGATATTGTGAGGAGTGGGCTTTAATGGAAAGACTGGGCCCCATTCAATATCTCCGGAAAACATCTCTGATCATTATAATATGACTTCGCGATCGCGAGAAATGTTATCGGTGGGTGACTTCATTGCTGTTTGCCAAAGTCTATCCTTCGTCGGGGCTTACTCTTTTCAAATAAGAGTCCGCAAGGACATGAAATGTCACGATCACAATATATAACCATGCAGGACTTCAGTTTACTTTAATGCAGGTTGCGGATGTCATCCAAGCTTCTACCTTTTGCCTTAATGATACTTTGGAGGAAAAAAACCCCAATAACAATTTTGTCTGAGTACTGTATATCATATATCGGGTAAAATACTGGCAACGGTACAAAGAGTAAGAGAAAGTAGCGTAAAATTAATCGTGCTGCGCCTGTTCCTGTCATTTAGTCGCTGGCTACATTGCACTTGACTCGGAGCTTCTAATCTGTTAATTACTATACCTCCTCAACACATCATTGATGTTCCTCAGTATTATTACATTCGGTAGCATCATCATCCCGGCAGTGAAAAAAAAAAGATAGGGAAAAGAATTGCTTCTCCCGCCAGATCTTTCATCATCGTTAACATTGTCGACTGCGACATCCGTCAGGGATTTTCTCTCATCATGATCGGCACCGTGATCGTCGTGTGGGTGCTCGGCGCCGTCAGCTTCCTCTTCAATGGCATTACGATGGCGGCGATCGTTTTCTCGCGGTCACTGTGGAAGGTGTCCAGTGTGTTCATCTTCAACATCGCGCTTGCCGACTCCTTATCGGGCATTCTGATTGCCGTAGAGCGGTCATTTAAGTTGTTGGGTAAAGATGTGAGTATATTTATTTCGGTATTTATGTTGATGTATATCTTGGTATATGTCATAATAGTATTACGTGATACGTAGATGTATATCATTATTTCATTCTATTTTATTTCATTCCTTGTTCACTTTCAACAAAGTTACATTCAATCATAAACACTACATGAGTATATGAATACAGAACATGTCAGATATCAAAACCTGTAATTGAATTGTTATATGATAAAGGTGGTGGAATTAAAACTAATTTATGTGACATTGATCCGCGTGGTGCTATATCAATTAAAAAATTGCCAAATAGATAGGAAGTTTGAAATGGACAGCTTGTCAAGCCAACGGAAAAAAGTCTGTTATATACTCGGCAGTGCTAATAAGGCTGGGTAATGATATTATATACATTTTAAGTGAAAAAAAAAGAGTTTGATCACAATACCATTTTGTGAAAATAAAAAGAAAGAAACCATATCATATATAGTTATATAGTAATGAAGGGATCATTATTGCTCCTGCTTGCAAAATAGTTTGCAAAGTAGGAAAAATAAGAGAAAGGAGTAAAACGCTGATTCATGATCCAAATCATTTGTTGCTGAAGTATTTCCCTTGTTTTATATTTCATTGATGACATACTTACATTCTATAACAGGCAAAATAAAAACTCGCAGTAAATCCCTTTTCTGATATTTGAAAAAGTTATACAACTGGATATAGTAAGGGATATACACTCAAACTATTTCTTATGTCGCCAAGAAGACACCAACACAATGATTTTCTTATAATCTGTAGGCGGAATTCAAGCGCATTGTGCATGTAATTTTAGACTTGTAGACTTAATGTTGAGGAATGGGCTCATTGGAAAACGAGCTAGCTGATCGGTTATCAAGTGAATATATTAATATTTCAATTAACACTTTCCTCTCAAACATATTGCGTACCGATTATACTACATGCAGGTTTATTTGCACTACACGCTCACAGCAGTGTGCAGATACAAGATAAAAATAATGAGTTGTATGTCCGAAGAAATCGGGTTTAGTCAGATAGTAAAGTGATTTGATAAGACAATGATTATAAGTATAATAAGAATGTTTAAATATATAGATATGATGAAACAATTTAAAATATATAAATGGGACCTATATTTTTTTTTCATCAGAGCATAGATAATGTAATAAGATTGGTTTTGTTATATGTATACATGCTTTTTTCATCGTACAGTCAACTATTTTTGTATACCATCATGAACATGCTATGTTCTGTTCAAGAAAAAAATCAAAAAAAAAGTTATGTTGTGATGCAAGTTTCTTATTTCCTGTCCCTAAATTAACCTGTTTTACAGACCAGGTTTGTCGCCAGCGTGTTCGGCGCAGCTTCCATGACTAGCTTGCTGACTACCCTTGCGGTAGCTTTTCACAACCTGATCTTAATCCGTATAGACCCGTTCAACAGACGACAGCTTGCTACTTTCCCGCGCTGCGTTGCCGTCTGCCTCATCATCTGGCTGGCCGACGTCGCCATGTACATGGTCACCTACCGCGGGGTCGACTCCGTCCCCTTCTTTTCCAAAGTGGTGATCGCCTTCCTGATAGTCATCGGAGCCTTTGCCGTCACCTACGTGGCCGTGTACGCAACGATCGCCAGGTCGATGCGCAACGTCGGGCTGAGCTCGGACGCGTACGCGCAGCGCATGAGAAAAAAACAAACAGATCATGTGCACCTTCGCGCTTATAGTCGGCACCAACGTTATTTGCTGGTTCTTCATGAGCTTTCCCTTGCTGCTCCAATTCGCAAATCCGGAAGCTCTTCTGCTGTACGACTCCTCCACCGGACGGTACGGAGCGCCTTTCTGGCTTTCAATCTTCTATATTGTTGCCTTTATGGCTGTCGGTACAAACTCCATTCTCAACCCAATCATCTACTGGACTCGTCTTGGGGACTTTCGGCAGCTTCTGCGCAACTGGTGTCGTCGACGAGGGGATGATGAAAACCCGGCGACACTGTCGACTGTGAGTAGAAATGTTGCAAGGGATCTCGACAAAATCAAGACTACCGATACTGGAGTCGAGACAGTAGATCATGCAACTGGTGATTCTGTTTGAAATGCAACTACACGCCATGTTCATGTCCTCGCTGCCTGATTGAAAGTCTCAGCATAACACGCTACATGTTTTTAAATCAATTTATGTCTTTTAACCTATAGAATTTAAACACAGTAGATAAACATGCGTCTTCTTTTTTAAAGGCAACCTTTGAGGCAAATAAAAATGACAGAAAAGATGAAAGGGTTGTATAATTCCGGTTGAGATGAGGTTTTAGGTTTCCAAATTTTTTGTGAGAAAATGAGAAACCTCTTGTGGAGTATGAAAGAATATACAATTGTAAAATGATTTTAAAGTTCATTTGATTAAAATCGATTTTCAAATGGCTGAGATATCCAAATACAGTGGTCCTAACCTTTAGGACCACTTTGTTTTGCCTTGTTTTGGGGTATCTCAGCCATATCAAACCCATTTTTCATTTAATAAACTATATATATACATATATATATTATCAATTGTATGCTCTTTATTTACATTCAATAAGTGGTTTCGAATTATCTCGCAAACAGTTATAAAATCTGAATCTCCCATCTTACAGTCGTAGCAAAAACTATACCATCCCTTTAACTGAACAGTCGGAATGATCTACATGTATATTGTACACATGGACCCCCTCCCATCCCTCTGAAACTGATAATGTGGAAGTAAAGTCTTACAAGTCTTTATAAATACACTGAACAACACATGTCTTTGTGTTAGTGCCTGAATAGTTCTCTCGTTTCCCATACATTATATGACACGTGGAAATGAGGATTATAACGACATCAACAATGACTGCAACCAGCAATGACACGTACGTCTCCTCTTTCTTGATCAATACGTCACTTCCGCTTCCGCATGCTTAAAGGGATAGTATAGTTCTGGTGGAGATGGGTATTCACTCTCTTAATTTCTAGGATTTATTTTTAAGTCCTAAGGATTTATTTCTTTAAGTCCTAGCGGACTGTAAATACAGACAGAACCTTAGGACTTAAAGGTAAGTCTTAGCTAGGATTTAAAAATTTAAGTCTATGTTCGATTTAAATTTCAAGTCTATAGGATTTATTTTTAAAGTCTTATTAGATTACATTTAAATCTTTCTTAGACTTGTTTTTAGAATAAATCCAGCTTGGATTTAAACGACGAAAGACTTATATTAAGCCTTCCTTGGATTTATTTCAAATAAATCCATCATGGGTTTAAACTCAGACTACTGAAAATGACAGCCAATTGATGCACTTTCTTCACATGTAAAGGTCTATTTATTTTATCAAAATCAAACTGATGCATTTTTCACAAACATCGATAAGTTACAAAATATAGAGATGATTGTCATACACATGTAGGCTCCAGAAAAAATGAAATACGACATGATGAAAACAGAGCATATTTTGCAATTCATGACTACGCTATCTAGCATCGCGCATGAAGCAAAGTGACGGCCAATGCCAATTCCGGTTTTAGGCGGTTCAAGATAGCGCATGACGTCATTTACAAGTCATCTGATTGGCTGAAAGTTTAAGTCCTTGTTAGATTTAGATTGCGAACAGCTTCGACACTCAACTTTTAATCGAAGCCACCTAAAATAAGTCTTAAAGACTTAAAATATTTTAAGTCGTAAGAAAGATTTAAAATTTAAGTCCTAGAAATTAAGAGAGATAGGTTTTAACTTCCTGCAGGACGATTAGAAACCATTTATATGAAATACTAAAAAGCATACAACCCTAAAAGGAATTGAAAGTTTATTTGATCAAAATCAATTTTAGAATGGCTGAGATATCCAAAAGCAAAATAAAGCAAAGTGGTCCTTTTAAGTCAAGTCAAGTCAAGTTGATTTTATTTCACTTCCAACAAACAAATAAGAAATACAAAGAAACACTCATATACACAGACGTCATGAAATCAGTACCACAATGCGATGAACAGAATAACATTGTAAGAAAAATATAGGTAAATTATCAACAGAGATACAAATATCTGTTACGTCACTGTGGTAAATGCATAAACGATATTGCTGGAAATGGAGGGGACTGCTAAAAAGCAGAGCTTGTAGAATGCAGTCCCCTCATAAAGAAAAAAATGCAAAAAAACAACAACAACAACAAATTTCCCTAAGCGGTAGCAAAAAAAACCAAAACAAAAACAAAATTAAAAACAAAAAAAAAAACAGACAAGAGTAATACACAGATACAAGCACACTTACGGACGCACATTAACAAACACATGGCGGCTCTCTTGTAAGGAAAAAATTGAGGAGGATACTCTGTAAATGTAAGCGACCTAAATTTTCACTCTTTTTCTCGACCTAAATGTGATTAGCTCGAAAAGACTGTAAAGTCAATCTTTTTAGACGGTATGTATACCTTTTCGCTCCCACCACCGAGGGAAACTTTTCTTCGATTTCGAGCGAAACGTGTACGAGCGATATTCCACCCATTTTAGAGCTAATGCCGGGTCCCTGGGGTCTTCCACGAGCTGACTTGTACCATGAAATTCTTTTCGCTCTTTGAAAAGGAGCTGTTTGTTGTGACGTTTGTCTGATGAGAATTCTCATTTCACTCTGTCTGGAGAGTGAATAATGGAGCATGCGCATATCGCACAGGTTGACGGGTTTCTCACTTTGATTTTGGTGTCGATGTCGCCGCAGCAACTTCTTGCGACCTACCTATCGTGTGTACGTACACGTAATTATGTACATACTAGTATACTGTAAGTAAAACAGTGCAGTGCTAGTGCCGTCCGTCGTATAACGTATAACGTACAACATATCGCCATCATGCACGTCTGGCCGGCATACGAGAGGATGACTCGGTTCAATCAAGATATGGGAGCAACAAACAAAACCTAAGCCATAAAAGGTATTTATAATTCTGTAAGAAATTTCTGTGCCAGCTCAGACGAGCAGCTGGACTACACTAGACAATATTTCTAGTTCTATTCTAACTCTAAATCGCAATAAAGTCTGCGTAGGCCTAGTACTTTATCCCTACAGCCGGCTACGTGCTGGGCCTGTCAAGACAGTGTCACGCGATTGATAGACCCGTGTAACCTGTACTCTACCGCCAGTACTGTACCAAATAGACTGTGGGCTTTTTCAGAGGGATAAAATAGACCCCATTTGGGATAGTCGAAGCTCTCGAGAATACAGGGGTAGGCCTACAGTTGAGTGTCTTGTCTCAGAAGTTTGCAAGGGGACTACCTTACCGGACCTAAGGGCCCAGGGACGGGCTCCCGCGTGCATATTTTACATAGTCTAGCTACTCTTACATGTAGGCCTATCTGTGGATGCATGGAAAACCAGGGTACGGTACTGTAGGCTTCCACTTGTGTGTGAAGCTGCAGTGTTTGTGTGTGTGTGTGTGTGTGTGTGTGTGCCCGTCCGTGTGTGTGTGTGTGTGTGTATGGGACTCTGTGGCAATGTGCTCGTGTGTTCAAAACATTTTATTTTTGTATTGTTTTGTTGGCCATTTCTTGGCAAATTTGGTTCTGACTGCTCTGGTACAGATCTATACAATCTAACGTTAGACATATTCTAGAGGGTAAGTTGTTAATTATATGTCAATTATCAGATGCTTAGGTCTATACGGTACATTTTCTGATTGTATATGATACAGATTATAGGGTATTTTTTAATGCTTACAAGTAATCTTCGTTTAACAGGAGGCCCTTTTTAGAAAATCACTAATATCTACTCAGTACTCTATCGTTTTATCTATTACTAGATCTACTAGTTACTATTGCATAATGTTTTCTCGTTGTATAGAAAAACCTCTAATTATCTGTGTATTTATTTTGTATTATATTTTAATTTTTCAGCAGTATGAATTGAATTATTTGTGTATTTATTTCGTAT
>NW_027273341.1:0-13607 GCF_040938485.1 Diadema antillarum
CATTGAAACCCTATACAAACACTATGCACAAAATAAGGCATTTTGAGGACTGGTACATGTAATTACCTTCAACACCAGGGCTGCACCTTCTACAGTGAAATGATGAAACCTGTGAAAAATTAAACACACATACTTTGTTACATTATCTATTGAAAGTGATTAAAGCTCACAAAATTATGTAGAAATTCATCCAAAGCATACCTGTTACCATATCTTGGAATATAATAACACAATATACTTCAACGAATATCTTGAATATGAAGACAAAGTTATATTAGGGAGTCAAAGCAAAATTACTCCAAAATAATAAGTTTTTGCACCATATCTTTTTTAGGGGGGAGGGCTTAATAGGGCCACACTGAGAACTGTCATGAACACCTAGCTATTATTCAGTACCTAGGAAGGTTACCTTCATACATGTACCAAAGAAAGTGACAGTTCTTCTGGATGTGGAAAGGAAAATGTTTGAAACTTAGGCCCTTTGGGGGCTTCCCCACGGCTCCAATGCAGGCCATGCGCACCATGTGAACAACTTTGAATTCCCTACCCATCAGGAAAATTCAACCATGACTTTTCAAAAAGATGAAAATGTAAAGACTTTATGGACAACATACGTACATATAACAGAAAACAATAAGAGCCTTCAGCTCAAGTAAGCTAAATATCTGAGTTGAATCAAATAAATCTGGCTACTCCTGTCTTTTGAATCATCCTTGTTGCCTTTATAAGTAAAAAAGAAGTACTTCAACATTCCTAAATATAACACAGAAAAGCTGAAAACCACCGCAAAACTTACCTGTCTCCAGGGTAGGTTGTCAGCATTATATGAATATGTTAATTCCTCTCCCTCCTTGATGCACCGCTTTGCAAACATACAAAGATGAGGGCTTCCATTCATCTCCACCTTCTTCATCATACAGTTTGGGTCATTGGGTTCGTCATTTATGTACCTCCCCAGACTGTCAGTTTCGTATGCATCAATGCTTAAGAGATAAAATACAATAAAAAGAGTTTGAAAATTTAATGAAAAGTGGACTAATTAACACTTTTTTGCTGTTAAACTAGGGTTACTATTGGTAAAATGGGCATATTAAGAAAAAGGTCATATTAGGTCATATCATGGCCAATAATAACATGCATAAACCCCTCATAGGTTGAAGTGCAAAAAGTAGACACTAAAGTTTTAAGTGAACCCCCAAGCAAATTATCAAAATTCTTCATGATGGCTAATATGTGCTCTTTTGCCAAGACTGTGACCTGTTAATTGTGATGGAAGCTTACAAACACTAAAATATGAAATGTACCTATCAGATGATGAACAGATTACGTTACGATTTAAGCCACACCAAAACTGATGCGACTTAACGTTAGGTACCAAATACTGGTCCCTTCATGGTACCTTATACTGTGAATAATGTGAATGAATACGAAGAATCAAATTAAGAATGAACAATGATAGCATCACAATAAAGAGCTTTAACAAACTCAATTCGATCAAAACTGGCCAGAAGTTTTTACCTGACCAAGGACTTTACAAAATATAAACTAATCAAAAGCTAAAAAAACGTCAGAGACCACCAAAAAGCCTTGCATGCTACTCGCCTGGGCAACATCACTGTTGCAATAGCTAAGGGGCATTGCCAACTACATTAGAAAGTGTTCACACTCACCATAGACTTTTTTCTTTATGCTTAAAATGGAACGTGTAGAAGTCCCTCTCTGACTCTTTATAAAGTTTTTCCCACAGTTTGGTCTCCATCATCCTCCCCCTGTACTCAAGGAGACAATCCCCTTTGGGGATGTCTCCTTGAGCAAATACGCCATATCCTGTTTAAGAGAGAGAGAAAAAACATATGAACAAGTTTGATTTTGTTTTATTCAAGTATACATTAAAGGAGATTAACATTAAAGGAGATCTTTGATTCATAAAATCATGTTAGAAATTAAGCTATTTTTTAGGGGGGGTAGACCAATCCAGAGCATATCAGAGACAAATGCTATGATCATGTAAATGACATAGGCTAACCAACATTGAAAAGATGAAGCTGTCATCTCTGAAGAAAAATCACTAAAATTAGTTATGCATGTCACTTTCCAATAAAGAAGGCAGTATTTTCCCCTTAACAAAGGAATTTAAGACCAGTATATTTTAATTCAAATTAATGATTCTTGCGTCAAGTTTTTATAAATGCTATCAACTGATTGAATAATTGCCCTTCTCAGCGTGGATAAACACCGAATGTTCAGTGTGTTTTGAGTAAGCCATGATAAAAAATCATGGGCTATTTGTACTTGGGTGGGACCTCCTGATTACTAGACAGGTGTCATATCCACTAGACTACTGAGCTCTCGCCCGATAACCAACATCTGACCAACACTGGTTATCAGGCGAGAGCTCAGTAGTACTCAGGTGGGAAATTGCAACTGCCCAAACATGCTACATGGCTCACATTGCTATGCTGGAGACTGGAATGCCACGAACACAAAGAAAAGGCTTCACCAGGGTGCCAACATTACACATTCGAATTGTGTATGGTGCGGACTACATTCCACGGGGGAGGAGATTTCTACGTATCACTGTTTGGTGCAAACCCTACTATCACGTCTGGTGTGTGCTTATTATCTTAGTGCTAAATAATCATGTTAAATGTATTTAAGAGACAAAATTGTCTACATTTTTCCACAAAAAAAAGGCTGCAATTGAGGGTTGAGATCATGGCACCTGGATAATTATTGTAAGATAATTTCATATCTAACACTGATTTCCTTATCTTTAACATTTTCGAAATCAAAGGTACGTGCAGATGTGAAATCATTAGATTGGATAATACTGTAGTTGGAAGGGAACAGGAGGAAGGAGATGTCACTGTAAATGGGCACTTGCTGAATAAAACCAATAGCTTCACATACCTAGGTAGCAAGCTGACTTCAAACAACCTAATGAAAGAGAAAGCAAACAGCACAATAGCGAAATTCAGCAGAAATCTGATTGCACTCTACCCCCTCATGAAAGAGAAGAAATTCTTCAAGATGTCAAAGCATGCAAAACTGTTCTTACACCTGTGCCTCTTTACGGCAGTGAAACCTGGACTCTCACTACAAACCTGAAGAGTAAAATTCAGGCAGCCGAGGAGACAGGAGAGATAGATTGTAATGATAACATCAGGCAGGCCCTTGAGACTGAGTCAGTGTGACCATCATACAAAGAAATCAATTACGATGGTAATGCCAGACACCAGGGACACCAAGAGGATGCACTTATGGAAACCCAAAAAGAAACGACCGATTGGGAGATCAAAAAAGAGGTAGGAGGTCCAAATAAGAGAGATTACCCAAAATGAGGACTTTAACAGAGTCAGCTCCTTGGCCCAGTCAGAACGGAATGGAGACAACTGGTATGGAGGCTGTCAACTGACAGGCCAACAGGCCTACAGGCATCCAGTGAGAAGGGTGGGAAGTAAATGGTCATTATTGAATTGGTGCAAACACTATACAAATCATACATGTATAGCAAAGCCATTTGCATATATATACCCTATGTATACATGTATACACATACTTTGAGGCACTTATCCCTCGTTAAATAACGTTCAGCAGGACCACTGGAGTTTGAGGTCTACATACCTTTGTATTCACATATGAATTTTTTCTTTATGAACGGGCTGTCCCCTGCTAGGATGATCGTCTCATGAGATGGTCTACTCTTCCTTAGTCGTCTAGTCTTCCTTGACTGCATTTTTCATTCCCTGGAAAGAATAAATCAATACAACAAACATCATTTAATAGGTCACTGACTCAATAACATTGCATTTTTCATGTGAAATTGCAACTACCCAAACATGCCACAAGGGGGGGGGGGGCACTTCAATTATATTGCCATACACATGCACGTCCAAAAAAACGTGTAAAAAGGGGTAATTTTGAAATCCTCCAAAACGCATAAAAAGGGGACCTTTTTTTGCCAGAAGACGCGTTACGCATTAGGGGATCAAAATCGCCAATATTCAGCAAATAGGGGTAGTTTTGATATCAGACTAAATGCGTTAGGGGGTAAAAACAAGTGAAATCTGTGTTTAGGGGGTCTTTTTAGACTGAAGCTAAAAACCTGTTAAGGGGGTATTTTGACAAAAAACAAACAAAATCCCTATTTAGGGGTCATTTGGGGATTGAAGCTAAAAACCTGTTTAGGGGGTGATTTTCATACTCATGGACACGCATGTGTACACCTATATAATTGAATTAAATTTTTCTCGTTTCTAGTCCTCTACACAAATGCGCAATATCCTCAGCTCCAAATATCGTGAGTATACCTTGTAAATGACCCATAACTTGTTAGCACTAGTTTAGACTGAGAGAGATTCAGAGAAGGCAGAAGAAGGGGGATCTAACGTTAGAATATAGACCTAACGCAAAGTCTACGGTTAGAGTGCCTACATTATTGCCGTAACCGGGGGACACCCCCGAACCCCCAATTCATCACTTTCTCTAGTCCTTCCTCTGCTCCAAAAATCGTGAATACGCCTCGTAAATGCAAGCATTGGACGGGATCTAGAACTACATTATTGCCATTATCAGGGGACACCCCCGAACCCCCATACTAAACGCATGGACAACCACACTCTCCTCACCGCACAAGTCAAGAAAACACACGTAAACAAATGCAATCGTCGACAAGGCGAATCACTTATGCGGATTGATATCTGAGGTGGTTGCTATTGGTAAGCGCATTTACGCTCTTTTCAGAGCGATTTGCGCTATCCGTGATTGGCTGCCAGTATTCTGTAATTTACCCAAGTTGAAATTTTTGCCAAAAGATAAAAAATAAAACCAACACAAAAATTGCACTCATTTAAACCAGAGCAATCAATATTGTCTCTATTTTTCCTTTAAAAATGCTGCAATTGAGGGTTGAGATCATGGCACCTGGACAATTATGCTTATTATCTTGGTGCTAAATAATCACGTTAATTGTATTCATATTTCCTCAATAAATGCTGCAATTGATGGTTGAGATCATGGCACCTGGACAATTATTTTTACAATAATTTCATATCCAACACTCCTTAGCTTTAGTTTAACCTTTTGGCAATCAAAGTTAGATATGAAATCATTAGATTGGATATTACTAAAGTCATGCACAAGCAGGTATATTGTTCAAGATATATGTCTCTTTCCCTTAATCTTCATTCATATTATTTCCAAACTTTGTGAGGTCCACGGTGCAAAAAATAATCATAATGTTGATGATGTAAAAAAAAAATATGATGGAATCATGATTTAATTTTAAGTAACTTTTTTATTTTCTTTTTATTAATGACCCTGCGCGATCAGGATGAAATGATGCCCGTTTCATCCCAAACAATGTCAATCAATGGCTAGCAGTCTACATCATTCTTGTACCTGTCCCAGAGACTGTTACAGTAGCATACCAATAGTAATAAAAATATAACTAGGCCTATAGTATTTATAAGGACGACACAGTTCGAGTTGCACTCTACAAAACAAACGCGATCACTGTACTAGTAATCGTTGGTTTGGCACCATAGTTTTTTTCAAATTGTATCCTCCGGAATATGTAGCATGATATGATAATTATTGCATGACAGAAAACGACACATTATTACAATATTTATGGACTGGAAGTTTTGACAAGTACAATTGTACGACAGTCGACACCATCAGAACCCAAAAAGGCCCGGGTGGGGCTAACGAGTAACGAGTAACGAGTAACGAGTAACTAGTAACGTTTGAGCTTGTTACACTGTGTTAAAACCCGGTCAGACTCATAAAACAAAACTCAGAGGAACATCATTCTTTTCCCAGGCTAGGCTAGACGCTTTACGTATCTCTTTAAACCATGATTATACAATTTATAAAAAAGATTTTGAACTTACCAGTAAATTCTGAATGATGCTCGACCATCCAGATCCGGCCGATCCCTCGCGATAGCGCAGGCCAGGCGTGGCGCACGTGCACACAGATTAGGCTCGCGCATAGCATGCAATTCGAGAAGGAAAATCGAGGACAAACATTCGGGGGCGCTCTTCAACTTTTTCACACAGGGATTAGCAGTTCTCGTACCCGACCCCACATAATGAGCGGCAATGTGCCTGTAACTGAACACTGTGGGGAGAATTTGGCAGGGCTCTTTTTTCCGACTCTTACGTCATTTGAAATGTTTTTAAACAAACCTTTCAATTCGAGGAGCTCCTCGAAATACTGGTCACACGGCAAATTCTCCTATAACGGTGGGTGTGTGTAAGCACATATGTACTCGAACTGTATTATAAACAAGTGCACACACACACACACACACACACACACACACACACACACACACATTTCTATATACATCCACACATCACATCACGGTGAAAGAAACTTCTATCTGCAGGCAATAACACGTCGACAGAATGTCTCATTTTGAAACTTACTTTTTGTTTTTATTTCTACAGTAAAATTGTCAAATACCAATCAATGTATAATTCACCTGACCACAACTCGTGCAGAAGATAGACAATCGTTTTTTGTTTTGTTTTATACAATGTATATATCACATCAGTAGTCTTTCATCAAGTCGCTTCTCTTTTATTCTCCATTTTCTTCATGAACTGCTACTCATAACCATGCTGTGTTGAATAACAATAGTTATTATTAAAACAAGTTATTATGAAAGAGTATAAGATGAATCCTGTACACGATAATGAGATGGCAAGGCATATACTACATCGGCTGTCTTTTCCTGACACCCTGCATTTAAAAAAAACAAAAGGTAACAAAAAAGAGGAAAACAAGACAAAAATCTCAACAGACGCATTCTTACCTATCCCACCCATCTCCCACTGATCAATACAAAACAGCGCATGATAGAGTGCAAAATTACAAATGTGTATGCTTTGCACATGCAATCATTGTTGCTTGGTGAAACCACATACAGGGCGCTAGATACAACACGTCCACTTAGTTCTTAGTCTACGCAGTTAACCATCGTGTTACACTACTACAGCGAACATGCAAGTTATAATTACACCTACTAATAAAGAAAAAAAAGACAAAAATAATAAAATTGAATAGGAATAAAGACGTGTACTACCAAAACAGTGCTTTAACTGCTACTTTCAATGGCATGCAGTGGTCAAATTACATTAATGATAAGAGGCAATGGGAATGCAGAGAGGGAAATAATAATAAAAAAAAAAAGAAGAGTGCCAGAATTCAATGAATTAGATATCTATGATGACATTGCATTTGCCAACATGAGTACCAAAGAAAGATTATTTTTCACACTTATTAAACAGAGAAAACAGAGCAGATAACACCTTGTTGGCATTGAAGGAGAATGAAAGGAAAGGGGTGGGGGTAATAAACTTTGTCTACTTACCAAAAAAAAAAAAAGACAGAACAAAACAAAAACAAAAAAGAACACAGAATCGCCAGCATTCCTAACAGAAGAACATCAAGACCCTAATTTTTCTATCTCGCCAAATACCGACAGCAAAATGTGGTTTTTGCTGTTGTTGTTTCTTTCCAGCTCACTGAATACAACCATTCCGTTTCTCTACGAAAATGAATAATTTTTAAGTACGCGTGCCACCAGATAATCCAACACAGTAAACGCTCGCCGAGAGTCCCAGCATGCTTCAAGTTTACAAACAAACGAACAAATCACATATCAATAAGCACTTTGCTGAGCAAAACTGCTCTTCAACATCTTATGTTCTTTTTTTTCTCTCTCTCTTTGTATCTTCAGTTTGTTCCATTTTAAATTACAACAGAATGGCAGCATAGTCGACTTTACAAAAATTGGATACATTGGCCCTAGTGAGCAAGAAAGCAGGGGGGAGTAAATATGACAAAACAATTGGTCTCTCTACTCTGAATGAAATGGGAAAACAATTTATTGAAAGACTCGTCAGAGAGAGCGAGAGAGAGGATACAAACTACAACAAAAAAAAAAAGAGAAAGAAATGAAAACCCAAACCTTTAATCACTACAAACATTAAGACTGCTCGTGTTCCTACTGACTTGACACCACAAAACATTGTCATCAACACTGCTTTTTTTCTTTGTAAAGTTCTTAGGGAATTGACTGAAGTATCTAACTTTATAGAGACACACTAAGTTTAAAAAAAGAAGAAAAGAAATAGAAAGAGAAGCTAGAACACCATTCTCAGTACCTGCCCGAGACATACTTTATGAACATCAGTGCACTTACACTAACGCAATACAAAAACATGTGACAATGAATGCTATTAATGCTACAATTGTTCATAGTAGAATCATTATCATATGAGTAATAACAATAATAATGATATCAATAATGATAATGATAATAATTATAGCATTTTTATTCAATGGTTTTACAGAAGATTTCATAGTAAGCTACATGTTTTAATGCAGGGCTGCACACTAACCCATTATTTCTACTGGTCCGACAGACAGGTCAGACCAGTAGGCACCCAGTTTTTCCCTTGTTTACTGGTCCATTACTGAACGAGTTACTGGTCCAACAGTGATTTTTACTGGTCAGGGACCGTCAGACCAGTGTCAGTGTGCAGCACTGTTCAATGGAAAGGGTGACGGAGGGCAAAGGGAAAATATGAGATCATCACCCCATGATTATGGCTTGCCTGACGATCCACCCAACCTGATCGACAATTTCCACTGCCTTGTACACAAACGTAACAACTGTCAAAGGTCAGTATTACTTATGCACACCTGAAAAAAACCAAAAAGCACAACACATTCCCCATTGGTCTAAACATCATCACATGAAATCAGAGGTGGGGGAGGGGGGCACATCTGAACACAGCTTGTACTCACTTGTTGTAAGCTGTTGTAACGTTGTTGTAAGCTGTTGATCAAAGAATAAATTCTGACATCGTAGGATGGAATCGAGGACTTACAACTAAAGGTTGATAAAACATATCAAGATCTTTCAGCGACAAATAACTGTTCTGCATTTGTAACATTTTCAAGGAGATGACAAACAAAATATATGTAAAAATGTTTGATATGTCCCTTAATATTAAAATGATTACCTGTCTCATTGAATAACAACCGTAATACAATGTATCAACGTACATCAACAGGGATCACACAAACTTTGCTCCATTTCTCAGGGGCAGAACAAATCACCAGTGAATGTTCCATCTACTGAAATTTTAGTGGGATGTGAACAATCCCCCCCCCCCCCCCCCAACACAAAAATCAACAACCAAAGACACTGAACTTCAGGTGCAAGCGAGGGCTGTAAAAGGAATGGGCTTTGGTACGCATCCGTTATACTCAAGACATAATCTTCAACAAAACCGAATAGATTCTTTATAAAAAAGGGTTTTAAATGACATAACAAACAAATAATCCCGCCAATCTGACGAGGCAAGGAGCAATTTGATGCTTTCAAGGCGTCATACACTGGATTTCAGCTCAAACTTGGTTTTCTCTCTCTCATCAATGGGTAAAGAGAAACATCATTCAAGTACATGGCCAAAACAAAAGCCCCTTCACATCAAGAAATAAACAATATTCAGTTACATGCCAAACTACCATCATACAGTAAATCTACAAACAGAAAAAAAAGAGAATAATAATATTCCATCCTAAAACAAGGTTTGTATATCGATGCAACTCTATTTGTCAATTTTTTTTTCTTTCTTCGCATTTTTGGTTTTATCACTAAGCCAAAAAAATTTGGAAGACCACAATTGTTCTTTTAATAATTTTCTCTCTCCCTCTCTCTCTCTCTCTCTCTCACTCTCACACTAGTTCTTTCCCCCCCCCCCTCTCTTTATCTGCTCACATTTACGTCATATTTGTTGTACTCTGCAAAAAAAGTTCATTGGTATACTGCCTTATAAAGCACTGGAGGCTGACACAAGCGAACAACAAAGACTTTAAAAAAAATCAAGGGGGAGATATTATAACTTATGCCTCAGTAGCATAACTACAACATGGCAAATGAAAAATATCAAACAAAAAATGGCAAAAGCTGTCCCACACAAGCTATATTTGTATTTCTCCCTCTGCACAGCTTGACAACAGTGGGTGGGGTCTATGAGAGTCTTGACAAAAACGCTCCCGCACGCACATACAAACAAACGAATGTGTGGAGGAAAGTTAAGCCATTCACCGCCAGACTCTCGTTATCTCAACTGACTCTGTACGGGACCTGGCCGGGATTCCAACAGGCTAGGGGTTAACTGCGTACCGCCAGCTTTTACCCAGAGCTGTAACTTTTTTGTTTTTTCCTTTTTGCTCTCATTAAGGCTGCAAGAAGAATGTCGTGGGAAACATACTCTGAGTATGAGTCTGAGCATGGGCAGTCCATGATTTAGGCATGACAATGGAAATTATTAAAAGAAAGATAGAAAATAAAAGTACAATTTCATACACAAACTAGACTAATTTCAAAGTTATTTTCATACAAGTTTGTCAGCTACTCGCGTTTCGTAATATCGCACGCAAGAAATGTAAGATGGTAAGCGTAAGAGTACACGAAGATGAAGCCCAATTTTCAGATAATCGCCATATCCCTCCGTTGTAGCAGTAATTCTGGAATACATCGGATATCATAAAGGCAGGTTCAGTATACGAAGCGGACACATCCTGTCCGTTTCTATGCATAACTATAGTCAAATCTGAAGACAAAACAAAACAAACAAAAAATCAAGCGCAGTGAATATATCTGGATGTGCATAGAAACACATCCAACCCAAAGAAAACTGGGTGGAAGAAAAATGTACACAGTCTTTTACCACTCCTGCAAACATCCTTTTTTGTTTTTTGGTAATATAAATTGGCATTTGAATATTGACTAAACATAGAAAAAAAAAAGTGGAAAAATCCGGTAACAAAAATACGGGTGGGGGGAATACTGAGCAATGAATAATGGAGAAGGTCCAGTAACTACCTTCAAACGAAATCAAAGAAATATAAACACACATATAGTAGACTTGAATAATAAATTAATCAAACATAATACATGCTTCAACTTGGATCTACACTTGTACTCCCTTGTAAGGGATATCACATGATAAGTATACACACAAAGTTGTAAATCAGTTTTGATAAGAAAAAAAATGAAAAGAAGATAAACAACAAACTAATAAAAACAAAATAAATTTTGCCTGTACAAAGTAGGAAAAAAAAAGAATCCACTGTACTCCTTAGGCAATTGGTCTTGGAAACAAGCTTCAGTACACTGTGATACTTTTCTTGAAAGTAACCAATGAATTCTTGTCTTGCTCATCCAAAATTCTGATTTTTTTTTTTCCTCTCTAAAAATGTTATATACACTTGATGTATGATACAAATGTTACAACAGCATTAATATAAAGCCCCCCCCCAAAAAAAAAGAGAGAAAAGAAACAAAAATCACAATACCTTTCCATGATTACACAATGAAAAATAACAAAATCTCCGCTTTGCATTGTGAAAATATAAGGTAGTGTTTTTCTGTTGCTTTTTTCTGCAATTTACACTCTTTTATTTGTTCTTTTGTACAGTTAAATATCATCACATCCACTGACCATGTCAAAACTCATCCAAACTCTTTTGACATGACCTGCCTGTATTCAGCTGCCATAATCTACTCCTGTTCATTTCTTCCACCTCTAACGGGCAGATCAACGGCACATCGCTCGATGCACAAATTTGCAGCTTGCTCACTCGAAAAATTATTTGATACATTTGGCAGTGTCTGAACAATCAGAACAATAAAACTTCTCTTCTCTCTCTTATCTATCAATCATTTTTCTTTAAGAAAAGAAAAGACAAAAGAATTCCCTTCAAAAGTAGACATGATTGCTCCAACATTGGGCAGTGCCTGCAGCAAGTCCCATTCTCACATTCCAAACTGACAAATGTTACTTTCGTACAAGGACTACGGGATGTTTCCAATTTCCGTTTCTATTCCAATCCATAATTCATCTAACTTGACAACCCTTGTCAAACTGACAAATGTTACTTTCATACAAAGACTATGGGATGTTTCCAATTTCCGTTTCTATTCCAATCCGTAATTCAATTCTAACTTGACAACCCTTGTCAAACTGACAAATGTTACTTTCATACAAGGACTATGGGATGTTTCCAATTTCCGTTTCTATTCCAATCCGTAATTCAATTCTAACTTGACAACCCTTGTCAAACTGACAAATGTTACTTTCATACAAAGACTATGGGATGTTTCCAATTTCCGTTTCTATTCCAATCCGTAATTCAATTCTAACTTGACAACCCTTGTCAAACTGACAAATGTTACTTTCATACAAGGACTATGGGATGTTTCCAATTTCCGTTTCTATTCCAATCCGTAATTCATCCAATTTGACAACTCTTGTCAAACTGACAAATGTTACTTTCATACAAGGACTATGGGATGTTTCCAATTTCCGTTTCTATTCCAATCCGTAATTCAATTCTAACTTGACAACCCGTGTTAACACCTTTATTTCTCTCTCTCTCTCTCTTGCTTTCTCTCTTTCTTTCCTGTCATGTAGCTGCACACCTCTGAAGATTTCCTGCCTAAATTACATTATTCACGATGGGCACTGCATAACATAATCTGCTGCCAAATTGAGCTGAGTTTTAGGCAAAGGTTAGCGTTAGAGAATTCATACTGATATGGAAGTTGAGGGGAATAAAAGAAGTTACTGGATTCCAAATTGGTTTGCTGAGAAAAGGCACCATAAAGTTTGGGGGGGGGGGGGGTGGGGTTATTTCTCTGCAAAGGTTTCTTTTGATCTTTGGGTCATATATCATACAAAATGCAGTAGAGAGATGACTTGACGTCAGGAACAATTAGATGTAAGCCTGCTACTCAAAAGTTTTCTGAGGATAACAAATATATGATTAAAATCATGAGACTTACATCATCAGTCCCCACTACTAGTATATTACTCCCAGTGGAATCAGTATTGAACCCACTGGTGACTGGATGTTACTTTGACTTCAACAAGACGAAAACTTGTTGCTTTTACAGAGTAAAAAGATACATTTTGATCTTTGTATATAACATGCACATTCCGAGGCTTTGGTATAAGCGTGCATTGCTGTGATTACAAAGTTACATGGATTTCCGTATTTAATGGCAATCCAGGATCCCAAATATTCCGCTGCAGACATACAGCAAGTGTTGTGGAAGGTCTCATACACCTGTATATAAAGGTCAGTGACTTTTGGCAATTGAGTTTTCTTCTTTTGTCTTGTTTTTTATGCATTTGGCTTTGGTACTAGGATGTAAGACACTACAATCTTTTCATTGTTATATAACCTGAGCCTTGAAGCTATACCATTATTGATCAAACGTTAGCATTCACAGTATAAGTGGGAAATTTATCTCTCTTTTTCTTTTCTTTTTTTGCTTTCAGTGAATTTCGCATGTTTATAATCTGTACATGTTCAAATACCACACACACACAAAAAAAATACAATTATTTGGGTGTTGTTATTTTCACGTTACTTCAAAAAGAGTGCAAAATCTGCAATCATTTCTATATCACAAGATATATCAAGTTTACAGTAGACCACACATTTGATTCGTACAACCACTGTTAAACAAAACTGTTGTACACGCAACTGTCAGCGGCACCATATTACCAGCA
>NW_027273342.1:0-14217 GCF_040938485.1 Diadema antillarum
CCCGTGGACAGCCCGGTTTCGACCCCCTTCACAAGACGCGCCCCCTCATCGATATGTCCCAGCCGACGTACCTTGAGCATTTCCTTCCCGGGGGATACCTGTCAATCGACGAGAGCTTGGCGCCGTTCAAAGGAAGAATCTCCTACAGACAGTACATCCCAAACAAACCACGGAAATGGGGGATAAAATTCTGGATGCTCTGTGACGCCCAAACGGGATTTTGTCTGCGGTGGCGGCAGTATGTCGGAGCCGAGGGACAAGACAATGGGGACAGCGCCACTGAAGCCCTGGTGAAACAGCTGACGGAGCCATTCTACAACACGGATCGCGTGATCGTGATGGACAACTATTATAGTTCCGTAAAGCTCTACGAGGATCTGTCACGGAACGGACTTGGAGCCTGTGGAACGGTGAGGAGCAACCGACGAGGACTTCCAGAAGAGATCCGACGTGGTGGTCTGCACCTTGCGAAAGGTGACGATCCCGTGTTTTTCGCCAAAGGGAGGGAGATGTCAGCAGTGACTTGGCATGACGTGAAACTCGTGAACGTGCTGTCGACCGTCAGCAGCAACGATCTCAAACAGAAGCAGATACGGAGTAAGAACGCCGAAGGAGGTCGCCGTACGATTCAGAAGCCAGCAACTGTTGACGTGTACAACAGGTTCATGAACGGCGTGGACAAAATGGATCAACGCATGTCCTACTACCGCTACCCTCATAAGAAAATCAAGGGATACCGCGTAACCTACCACTTCACCATGGAAGTAGCTCTCGTGAACGCTTACATCGCATTTCGCATGGCTGGCCACAAGATGTCCACGCGCGACTTCAGATGTCGGGTGATTGAGGGTCTGCTGAACGGCTACAGAGCATCTCGCTATCGTCGGACACCGTCACCTCCCATCGCCGACAACGAGGCAAGACTGACTGAGCGCCACTTCCCAGCAGAGTTCGAAGATCGACAACATCGTCCTGACTGCTACGTGTGTTCGGACCGCAGGAGGGGAAGGCGAAGACAGACGAGGACATACTGCCGACAATGTGGACTTGCTATGTGTTGCATCCCGTGTTTCGAGATCTACCACACCAGAAAAGATTTCCGATCATAGGTCACAAACACTGAGTCTTCTGATGACATGAACTCTAAACAATGTCATGAACTTGTCGTGTATAGGCCTGTCTACCGTTGCTTATAGAATATGCATGTTCAAATTACAGCTCACAGATGGCAAGCATTTCCAGGTGCATGATTCATTGTAATTACATACCATAATCTGTAATTACATACCATAATCGCCAATTTTATCATTTATTTGTTTTGCTGATGACACAAGTTTGTTTTGTTCTCATCGAGACCCTAATACATTAATTGATATGATGAATATTGAGCTTAGGTCTGTGCAATCCTGGATTTATGCCAACAAATTATCCCTGAATATAGAAAAAACTTATTATATGGTATTCAGTAATTCTTTGAATGTTGTCCCACATGAGATCAAAATAAATGATATATGTTTAACGCAGGTCAATAACGCGAAGTTTTTAGGGCTTTGGATTGACCGAGAATTATCCTGGAAAACTCATATTAATTTTGTAAGTAAAATTTTGTCCAGAAATATTGGAATTTTAAACAAGCTTAAACATTTGTTCCCTGTTTATATTTTGCAGAGTATATATTCTTCTTTAATATCTCCACACTTTAATTATGGAATTTTGGCGTGGGGAAACGCAATCAATTTACTATTAGATTCCCTTCTTCGCATTCAAAAGCGAGCAATAAGAATTATAAACCACGCCGGATATTTTGCTCATACCAACTGTTTTTTTCATCAAAACAGAATTCTGAAAATTCCAGACCTATTTTATTATAATCTTGGAATTTTCATGTATAAACTAACAACTAATGAATTACCATCCGTTTTTATTCACATGTTCAAAAGAAATCGCTCTATTCATTGCTACCCCACTCGTCAGAGTGACGCCTATCACCTTCCCCGTACTCGCACTATTTTTGCAAAGAAAACAATTATGTTTACTGGACCCAGATACTGGAATGACCTCCCTCAAGATATTACTTCTTCCTTATCCTTATTCACCTTCAAACGCAAACTAAAACGGCTATTACTTAGTGGATACACACTACCCGGCTCTTAGCAACATTCTCTTTTTTAATACCCCCAGTCTTTTGTCTTTGTCTGCAGCTCCAAGTTACTTCACGATACCGTTATAGCACTTTGTGTGTGTGTGTGTGTGTAAACACGGCGAAATATGTACAGTCTCGTTTAAGCGATACTAAAGTATTCATGTGGTTCGTTAGTTCGTTTTTAATACTGATTTTGCACTGGTACAATTTAAGTTGGTCGAGATAAACATGTCCGTTCTCCGTATAATTTCACGCCTATAAATTCGGGAACCTACAGTTTTTACAAGCGTCATTGCTTTTATGTAGGCCCCATCATATTTCTGACATTTATTTGTGATATCCTCAGATGAAAATGACCATTTATATTTGTGTGTAATGTTAGTTTGTCTTTTTTTCTTCAAACATAAGATATGGTTGTATATGTTTTGTACTTTTGTTTTATTGTCAATCATTTTGTGATCCCATCACTGAGAAATGGAAATATGAAATAAACTTGAAACTTGAAACTTGAAACTTGAATTACATGGACATTATTGGTTTTACGATCCAAGACTGAGATGTATTGAAGTATAATCGCGATATCTGTCTGAACTTCACCCCAGAAGAAACGTTCCGTGTACTCTCACTTGTACTCATTTGCATGTACACAAAACCAGGTGGTTATTGTCTGTCAAATCGATCCCAATTACCAATGATTATGTCATTAGCCAGGGTAACGTGAAATCTTTAGACATGAATTTCTCTGCCAAGTTATCTCTCATATTACATTGCCTATTTACAGTGTACACACAATGTATGTACATTACAATAATGGTGATATTCCCGTAATTGTAAGGATTGGTTATTTATTATCCGTAAGTCTTCGAAATAGTAATTAATAGCATTAAAAAAAATCAAATACTGTACAAAGAGATAAACGTTCATATTGATGATATGGTTATACACAAAATATCAATGACAATGTGATAATTTATTGAGATGTAGCTCACAAGTTCTTGTATTATCAGAAAAGGTTGATATTATGGGTCAAATCGATCCCCATGAGTAACCAGTGATATGCCAGTGATTGTGCCACTAGCAAGTTTATTATCAACTTGTACTAGTAATTTATTTTGTATACATACATATGTCCGACAAATTATGGAATTATGGATTTGTGTAGTGCTCATTACACTTACAATGTATACTTGTCAGTGGCAATTCTGAATCTCGATGGTATATTGTCGTGTTTATGAATTCAATGGTGTATCTTATCAAACTTTAGATTATGTGGGGTTATTTATGTCATTGTGTAATTATTCCTTGGCTCTTCAACAATAAGTAGCCGCTGTCATGATTTTACAGCGAGTTCCACGATCGCATTTGAATAAGTAATTGTCATATCACCACATATTACATGCATGTAAGTTGTCAATGTAAGAGCAGTGAATTCTTTTCCGGATATCACTAGTCATCGTGTGAATGAGGAATTGAAAATAAAGCATTATTCACAGTGACGAGTGAAAGAGATAAACTATACTCATCTGTTTCTTATTTGTAATTTAATCAGCGTTGCTGAGTGTGTAATGTCAGATCAAAGCTGATCAATTATAGTGAGATTGCAAAACTGAAGTGTATGTAACTACTGAAGGATACTAGTAGTATCTAGAGATATTGACGAGAGAAGGTGCAATGTATATTCAATAACAGGTTGTATATGTGGAGTGAGATCAGTTTGAAGAGAGAATACTATTGCCAGAAAGACAGAGAGAGAGAGAGAGAGAGAGAGAGAGAGAAAGTGACGAATGGAAATGGAACTCGACGTTCCAAAAATAGTTATCTATGACATACAGTATAACGATAATAATAATAATAATAATAAACATGTGTGCATATAATATATATATACATATATATATATATATGTATATATACATATATATATATATATGTATATATACATATATATATATATAAATATATAAGTATATAATATGCGTATATTTCTTACTCTCTCCCTCTATATATATATATATATTTATATATATATATATTGTATACATACATAGATCGAGGTCGTCAGTTTCTTCTTCGCCTAAAAACACAAAATCAAATAAACAACCGACAAACAAGACTCAAAAGCACACATACAAACAAAGCAAGAGTATGATTATTAGCACACTTAGTTGCATGTAAGGTTGGAAAAGTATAATAAGCGAAGCTAAAAACATGCACAACAAAGGAATTCATCAAATCATACACTCCATGCAAACGTACTGTACAACAACGTCAACATGTAAGCTAACAGTTTTTATATCCGCATCAAATCATACGAGACGCAAGGTACGAAGAAACAATGCACGAAGCCTTGTACAGCAATTCCTCTTTAGAGTATATAGTTCTCCCCCCCCCCCAAAAAAAAAAAGAGAGAGAGAGAAAAAAAAAAGAAGAAATGAAATTCGCCAATAGGGTATTAGTAACAACAAGAGTTTGAGAGACAAAGCGATTCTGTCAGAAAGAGAGAGAGAGAGAGAGAGAGAGAGAAGGGACAGATGGATATTGAGGTTAACGTTACAACAATAATTTGAAGTTATTCATATATCATAGAGAGATATAATAATTTTACCTCGACTTCTTCACTTATTTTGTGAAGTAAAGATTTGAGTTAACGACATTCTTGTATGACCAAATTACACCAATTATTGAATATTGAAAAAGGCTGCGTCTTGATCGTTTGTATGGATAGTACCCCCCCCAAAAAAAAAAGAACACACACACACACACACATATCAAACAACACACAAACAAGAATCAAGGCAAGTTCCACAACAAAAGGTTTGATTATACAGGTACACTTAGTTCTATCTTAGATTAGAACAAAAAAGCTAAGCTAAAAAAAGGTCAAAATCACGTTGCACTTTGCACAAATTACGTAAAACAGCATCAGGTGTCAAGTAAGACAGCCTACAGTACTGTGATCTGTTGTATTTGCCAAATTTATTCACGAAATTTTGTAGAAGAGGAAGTGCAAGAGAGTTGCTCGCCAAGTATATGAGGAGCTCATTGATACACAACAACAATAAGAAGAAATAAAGACATATCGCGGTTCGATTCATTGCCCAGAAATGTCAAAAGTAATATCTTTATTTTGTATTTCCGATGGATTTTTCACCGAGTCAAAAATCCGTTATAAAACGATCTTCAGAAGTGTAACGTCATAATAATTTGCAGCCCTCGATACGTACGATAACAACAACAGAAATGAAAACACGGCGCACTACGCGGTGCAGATAGCAATAAGGTTCGTAAGTCCACAGGGTTTTAGTGAGAGTTTAGTCAGTTTGAATGACTTCCGCTATCTTGGAAAGTCCTTCACGTACGTTTTTGGATTTGATCAATGTCAACATTGGAATTCCTTTTGTTGACTAGTTTTGTTGAGCACTTTACCATTTTGCAAAACATGGGACACTTATCGTCAGAAGAAAGTACACAATAAACGCATACAAAGGGCCAAAAAGATAGGACATTAGCTATCGCGATGTGTGCTTTGTGAATGTCTATGAATCGTTTACTATGTATACAGTAGGAGAGCGGATCGTATCACCGAACGCCTTTTTTTTTGTGGCTTTGAATTCAGCACATAGTGGATGAAATGTCGGCAAAAAATAACACCGGTTATTCACAAAGTCCTGAAAATACGAATTCAGCAAAAGTACGCAAATTATTCACTCAGGTTTTTGGAGAATAGGCTTCAAGTATATCTTTCTCTCCAAAAATTTAAAAAAAAAATCAAAAGTTGTCTTTTACAACCGCAAAAAAAAAATCGCATTATAATTAGGTACATGATTTTCGTAATGGCATAGTCAATGCTTTCACATCTTGTTCTTGCACCAGAACCACAATTCTTACCCAAGGTTCACTACATGTACCTACTAGTATTCTTACCGAGGGGAGGACAAAGAGAAAAAGAATCGGCTAATGAGGCTCATTTTTTTTCTCACCGCAAAATGTCTAATACGAACATTTTGAATAGTTCCCATGATAAAATCTTGCGATAAATCGACATCTTCTTCTAAATCTGAGGTAAAATGTGAATTTCTTAACGTTTTTGCATTTTTGTATTGCATTCTATTTTTGCGGTTTCAGTCCTTATAAACGATTTGTGAGGCCAGTCTACGAGGTCCCGCGAGTATTGAAGATCGTAAGTACGTAGAAATATGCGTACGAAATTACTATGATGTCGGGCAATACCATACCAGCTGCATTATGTATTCAGTACTTCCCTTTCTCAAGGTGTGTATATCGAACTCTTTCTAGCGCTAATGATATTATGTAATGACACATTCATACACAAAAGGGGACTATACCTGGGTATTTTTATACCCTTTTCACCTCCCCCTCTTTTTCTACCATTCTGTCTTTAGTCCTAAAGTACGCCAACCTAAATTTCTCCTGGTATTCACTTTCATTTGGACAAGGAGACCGGCAATGACAGGCTAAAAACAATGACGATCACGTCAACGCAAATTATATGGATGTGCCGTGCGGCTTAGTTCACGAGTCAAGTTTTCGCTTGCTGGTACGCGTGCATACACAAGGACAAAGGCGTTTTCTTCTTTTGTATCTGATTGTATGTAAGCGTCGGGACGATTACAGTACATCAAACAGACAAAAGGATGAAAGGCTTGACCGTCAAAATAAAAGCTGACCTTCTCTGAGGGACAAAATGAAAGCATGCTTTCAGCCGTCCCGCAGGACAGCATCCAAGCGGAACAAGACGACTGGAACCTCATAGAAAAGACACGCAGACTCAATAGCGTACACACGCGTGGTTTACCAATGAGACTTTTGATTTATACACAGCTCACAGAGGGTGCGCTCACGCCGAATTTTCCCGGCGCGAAGAAAACATACCTTGTCGAAAAATCATGAATTTACTCTAAAAAATCCTATGTAAGCATACACAAATATTTAGTTCAAACGATAGATACAATTATCTGCTATCATTATATATCAATGGCAGTTTCATAGTGCAAGTAATTATGATACCACAAACACTTTAATGAGCAGGAGTTTTCTTGCTCTTCTTAGTCGCCGATCGGCGACCATGGCACGTCAGGACTATGGTCGCCGATCGGCGACCATGGCACGTTAAGAGTTAAAGGGAGGTGACTAGTTTGTGTGAGTCCTGGTTAAAGGGAGGTGACTAGTTTGTGTGAGTACTCTACAAGCCACTCCCATTCATGTGCTCCTCCCACTCCTCCTTGGCCCCATCCCCCCCCCCCCCCTTTGGTGGTCTTGTTCCTTGATATTAAACACACACAGGAGTCCGCTCTCTCTCATAATTATAATACTAGCCCAACTACATTACGGACTCTCCTCTATGCCAGGTACCAGTGTCGTACACTCCCAAAGCTCAGACAGTGCCCTTTGACCTATGTGGTCACAAAATTTGTGAAGTGTGTACCTCTAGTTATTTTGGCCAGCGTCCCCTACAGCTGGTTGTAGCAAGTCTTATAAATCTGTGTTAACGAGTGGTAAACATTGACACTGTGTCGTTGACTGTTTGAAAGTGTTGTATTTTACAATGAGGTCATATTTTATTGACTGTAGGGAAAATATCCCCCAGGCCATTGCCAGTCATGTACATGTATTTCATCTTGACAGGTTTTTCGTATGTCTGAAATTTCTTTATCTACCACTGTGGGAAGTAAGTCTGTCCCCCCTCCCCAAACAAAAAAGAAGAAGAATGGGAGAAAAACACACAAACACACACACCACTACCACCACCACCACCAACAACAACAGCAACACCTACACCACCAACACCACCAACAGCAACAACAACAGCAACAACAACAACAACAACAACAACAACAACAACAACAACAACAACAACAACAACAACACCCCACCAAGACCTCCCCTCTAGTTATCCTGTTTATACTATCCGGTGTTCCATGTGAATTGAAATTCATTGCTATAAATATTTTTTGTTTCCAGAAGAGGGCGTCCTCTATGATAAGGAATGGATGGTCACAACTCGGTCATGCACCTGAACTCTGAAAAACTATGTAGAAACATACTTTGCCATACAAATCATTATGCACGGGTCGAATAACTAATCATATGAACTGCGTTTATGAGGTAATCAGGGATTAGATAGTTTATTGCATAAGCTATACCAGAGTACGTCCATGCCAGCTATTTTATTGATGATATAATGGTTCATGCAGTACAACCTCGCACTGTGCGACTGCGTGCGATTCAATAGAGCAATAGTACCCAAGCCGATGGTAACTTTCCACCGCATCATTTCTTAAAAGCTATACTTGAAAGGAAAGAGGAACAAATATCGACTTGTTGTGGATGTGAAGGCATGTAAGCTTTTCATTCAATTTCTTGGTACATTGTACACTGACAGTCACACTTTGATGGTTTTACAGAGTTGATCACAATTGTAATCGGTCATGCTGACCGTCGAAATCAGTGGAAAAAAAGAAAGTTGCATAGATCGTTTAGATGATGACGTAATAAGTCATGTAGAGCTATGTATCATCGGCATTTATAATTTTTACTTTATTCATGTCTATTATTACTTTTTAAATCATTGTCTGATGAGCTCTCTGCATGTAAAGCAATACAGCTACTGCAACTCATTGCTTTGTCTTTTTGTTTTCTGTTCTGTTTGGATGGTGCACAATTGTACCTTTTGACAAGCATGGACTTGATTTGCCAATATCTTTTGAGCTGTTTATTTGTCAGGTGATACAACCATTACACAGTAAACTGTTGGTGGTAATGCTGTTCTTTGACAAGTACTAGTCACTACTGAAGACGAGAAAACGTGTTGCGCGCTTTTAAACGTGCAGAGCTCGAGATAATATACGCCGATCAGTGCATGTGCTCTACTCTGTACAACAAACGGGGCGCATATACACGTTTTGAGGATGTATTTTGTTTTCCGAACTAACTACGCGTATGAATGGGAATAGTCTTATATTCCATCCATATCAGTTGGAGCAACGTGGAAAGCCGACTTGTTTGTCTTGCCGACAAAATAATTTATTGATGGTTTGAAATAAAGCTCTAAATGTTAGTTTGTAAAAGTGTTGTCGAATATATTTATCGTTCAGATGCATAGCGATTAGGTTAAACCTATGTTCGTTTTCTTGAAATAGCATTGCAGCTAAAGTAATTGTCAACAGGTGCGCACGTAATATTTTCTTTTTTTGATATGTGAGATTGTGTTCTTTGGATGGAATGCAGCAAGTTGCATTTTGAGAAGAAAGACAAATGCGAGATTGATGTGTAGACGGCTACTGTACTTGATTATGGACAGTGCCAAGAAATAACACAAGTTTTTGTGGGATAGAAACCTATTATTGTTGATTAAAAAAAAAGAGTTTATATGCGCAGAGTGAGAAAACAAAAGGCTAATGAGTATTTATGTGTCATTGTAAGTACTTAGGGCTGTGCATTATTTTATTAAAAATATGGTGACATTCAGTGATAAAGAAGCTGATAACCGAAAGATGTTGTGCTTGTAGTTTTCTATGCTCTTGCTTTTGGTGTCTGTTTGATTTTATACCTAAATACTGTATATGCATCTATAGTTCATACAAACGCATATAACATGTATATATATATATATATATATATAGTGAAAACTTTGAGCAAAGAAAACAGGTTTTCATCGCTTCAATATATATATATATATATATATATACATACTATATATATAGATATATATTATGTTGCAGCGTAGATGAATTATATTGTATATACATATATATATAGATATATAGATATATATTACGTTGCAGCGTAGATGAATTATATTGTATATACATATATATATATAGATTTATAGATATAAAATTACGTTGCAGCGTAGATGAATTATATTGTATATACATATATATATATATATATATATATACATTTGTAGATATATAGATATATATTACGTTGCCGCGTGGATGAATTATATTGTATATACATATATATTGTCTGTATGTGTGTGTGTGTGTGTGTGTGTGTGTTTGTCTGTCTGTGATATCAGTCATGTTTCCAAAGACCAATAAACCGTGGCAATGAAGGAGAATGATCATTATGAACATGATGACAAAAAGTAAAGAGAAAAAGAAAATGGAATAAAGTTATGATTGGCGAATGAGTGACAAAATGTACACGCACGCACACACACACACACACACACACAAATAAAGAAGAAAATTAGTAAAACGATAATTAACAAATTGGTGAGTAGTAATTTACTCATCTGTAAACCATGGAACAATCATTATAGTTCAGTTCAGTTCGATGGTACTAGTTCGGTACAGTTCAGTTCAGTTCAATTTATTTTTGCACTCCGTTTCCAATGGTACTAGTTTATTTTATTTATGCATTCCGTTTTCAATACAATGTGCAATATATTAAAAAAATGACAAAATGATGTAATAAATTATGATTGAACTGCACAGTTTGCAGTGAAAAAACCCACAATTCTTAGGAAGGGGATTACAAATGTATGTGTATTTTTGCACGAAGATTGCAGTCTGAAAAAAAAAGTATATCTTTAAATTTCATTTTCAATTGATAAAATAAAGGATCAGATGGGGTTAAATAAGGAGAATTCAGTGATAAATCACAGAATACTTTTCTGAAGAATAAAAATCGAAGTTATTCTACTTAAGCCCAAATTTCCCTAAGCAATATTGCAGTACGTTATGTATGGTGAAATCAGAGCATTATATAAATCAATAAGAGAATTTTGAGGTTATAAGGATTTTAAATCGGTATAGATTTCCCAGTACTTTGGAAATGAACGTGCGAATATTATGAACATGATCATTCAAAGTTAAATTTGAGTAAATTGTAATTCCTTAAAAGATTTTTCTAGTGATATTCAAGTCAAAGATAATCCCCATCCATATATCAGACATTACAGTCAGTATTTTTATCAATTTATGGAAAAGTCGGCCTACGGAAGAAACGTGTAAAATGTATTTCGGAAATAAATAATCTATTACATATCATAAGCCATTGGGAAACCTCATTTATGTCTATTAACGTATAAATCAGCATTTCAAATCCTGAAGAGAGTAAAAAATGTTAGTATCATAGTATCATCAAATGATATAAAATCAAGACCGCTGGAAGACTTTATGATATCACCAATTTAAGATACAGAATGGGGCCCAGAATTAATCCGTGAGGAACACCACAAATGAAATTTTGGAGCCCACATCCTACAAGCTTTGCTTTTTAGTGGGTTCCTCATATTACACGTCAATTATAAATGTCCTTATACATTTGTGCATTATTGGTTCAAACTGACAATTGTGTGAAAAACATTTCTGCTTCAAATCAAATGGAATATAAAACTTGTATGAAATGTGGAATATGGAACATGAATAAAAAAAGATAGATTTCCGATCTTCGGAGGATTTAAATGACACGTGTTGCTTTCTACAAGACAAATAATCAATAATCTAGGAAAGTGTTAAACCGCGATCAACACAATATCTTTGTAACTTAATTTGTCATGATCTACCGTCTCAAATGCTTTAGAAAGGTCCATAAATATTTCTATAAACTTTTTTTTTAAATTCTTTTATTTTTCATTATTTTATTTCATTTCATTCTATCTTATTTTTTTTGTGCAAAATAATGGTTTAGTGTTTTTATCTGATAATTGAATAATTGCCAGGTCGGTGGAATATCCTCCTCTGAAACCGAACTGATTTAGTATAAGAATATCATTCATGTCCAAACTTATAAATCATTAAAGATGTTCATCTGTTCCTTTTTTTTTTTTTTTGGTATAGATTCATGCGTAATCAAACGGATAAAATAGAATTGAAAGCAATGTATCCATTCAATCCCTAGAATTAAAGTTAACTGATATTTTAGGCGATAGAAAACAATATTATGGATATGAAGATAAAATAATCATTGTTGCATTGCAATACATTTTATATTTTTGTTTGAAATAGTCAAGTCGTATCTACAACACATACTTATTATGCAGGGATTGTGCATAACAAACTTTGATCCATTTTCTGCTGTTTTAAGGTGTGTTTACTTTATTAGCGCGAGAATAAGCCGTAAAGCTTAGGTCATAAAAATCAACAACAAAAATAACGCTAAACACATTTTGTTGCCGTCTTTGTTCCTGTCCGTTGGCGCTCAAAAGTCCCGATTTCCCCATAAAGAAACAACAGAGGGCGTCATGCACTACGAATAAACTTGCGGCATTGCTCAATCCCAGCTGCAGCTGATGAATGTGTAGAATGATGCAACGCGAAGTTTATTGCAAAGAAGTAGGACCTGTAAATCAATTGGACCGGCCTTCCAAAGCCCACATATCACACTGTCCTACTAAAGAGAATGTACTAAAACAAATGTGGAAAAAAGGAAAACATAGTAATAATCATACCATAATAAAACCACCAAGCTATTTTCAATGTATTCACATCTTTTAACACCTTATGTACCATGGTGGAAACCCCCTGTGTGCCACATTATTCTGAGACACCAACGCAGTCACACTTTTATTTTTTATTTTTTAAGAATCCGTGTAACTTCTCAAGATTTCTGTTGAGCTGGACATTATTAATTAATTGTTGTTGTTGGCATCCATCTGTCTCGTGAGACAATGGTATATACCTTGCATATGACACTCAATTTATTTCTTGCTGGAGCATTTCCTACTATGGCTGAAAAGACCAATTCTTGAATGGCAGTCTCTGCTACACTTGCTGCAATTAAAAGAGGTTGGATGTGGGGATGTTATGGGCATAGCTGCTGACCTCTGTTTGCGAGCTTTCCTGGATTCCAGTGTCTTTGCATTTCTCTGTGTTTCCCCATGTATGATACCATCACGTACGACAAGTCTCCAACTTGTACGATCTGCAGCAATGGTTTCCCAACTCTCCACTTTCAAACCATTTGCTTTCATGTCGCGCTTGCAGACATCCTTGTACCTGAGGTTTGGCCGACCAATAGCTCTGGAACCAGTGGCAAGCTCTCCATATAAGATGTCCTTTGGGATACGACCATCATCCATTCTGTACACATGTCCTATCCATCGTAGACGCCTTTGACTCAGCAGGGAAAACATGCTTGACATCTTAGCATGTTTTAGGACATCAGTGTTTGGGACTTTATCCTTCCAAGTTATGCCCAGTATGCGTCGAAGGCAACGAAGGTGGAAGCTATTCAAACGTCTTTCCTGGGATGCATACAGAGGCCAGGTCTCACTGCTATACAGCAATGTGCTCAGGATGCAAGCCTGATAAACGCAGATTTTGGTGTTTACTGTAAGCTTCTTGTTCATCCATACTCGTTTGGTGAGCATAGCCATAACAGTAGAGGCCTTGCCAATACGTTTACCCAGCTCAGCGTCCAGAGACATGTTGCTAGTAATGGTTGAGCCCAAGTAAGTGAAGCTGTTGACAGCATCCAACTGGTAATTGTCAATAGTGATGGAGGGAGGGGTTTCAACTCCCTGGCACATGACTTTGGTCTTCTGTAGGCTGATTGAAAGTCCGAACTCCTTGCATGCTTGCGAGAATCTATCCATGATAGTTTGGAGGGCTTCTTCTGTATGAGCTGCGAATGCTGCATCGTCTGCAAACAACATTTCCCTGATTAGTACATGACGCACTTTGGTCTTTGCCTTCAGACGGGCCAGATTGAACAGCTTGCCATCAGATCTTGTGTGTATGTAGATACCCTCGGTAGCATTCTCAAAGGCATAGGACAGCAGCATAGAGAAGAAAATACCAAACAAAGTCGGTGCCAGGACGCATCCTTGTTTCACCCCGTTACAGATTGGGAAAGGTGCGGAGATTGACCCATCATATCGCACTGTGCTGTACATGCCGTCATGGAATGAAGAGATGATGGCCAGCAATTTTGGAGGACAGCCGATCTTCTGGAGCAATCTGAAGAGCCCCTTTCTGCTAACTAAGTCAAAAGCCTTTGTTAAGTCTATGAAGGCTACATAAAGTGGTTTCTTCTGTTCCCTGCATTTTTCTTGCAGTTGCCGGAGAGAGAAGATCATGTCAATGGTAGATCTGCCTTCC
>NW_027273343.1:0-11132 GCF_040938485.1 Diadema antillarum
CCACGTCTCTGTGCAAGTATTGCTGGCAATATATATATAATCTACTTTCTTCTATTTTCCTGTGTTTGTAGGTCTTCTTGTTCGTTGTTGCTGCTGTTGTTAAGTAAAGTGGACTGTCTTTACAAAAACAAAAAACAAACACTGTTGTGCTTTGACAGATTTTTTTTTAAACCAATAAATGGTCACCATCTGTACATGTGTATTTGTAAGATCGCAATTGCTGTTCTACATTTTAACAAATATGTTGGAAAAAGGAACCAGTGGGAATCGAACCTGTTGTCTACTGCTTTCCAGAACAGATTCTTGTTAATGTTACATAACAAGGGGATTTTCTATACCAAAAAGATATGTGTCTTCGTAATTTGCTGTTTGTATATATATGATAACTCTGATGTAACATTTTTTGATATACAAAAAGTAATTTCACTGTTCACAATAAGTTTTTTATCAGAAAAATTCTACTGGCATTTGCATGTAACAAATGTCTAATTATACATTTACGCTAGCAATAGGAGCCTATGATTTATGCAAGCTCATAAATTGACCAATGATTTGTAATCAAAGTAATGCTTGTAATAATTCGGAAGAGTGTTGAACAACATACAAAATTGTAGATGATGGTTTCATCCTAGGTATAATAGGATGGAGATGTTGTGTTGACATAGACTGGATTTTAAATTTGACACTCCTGTTTCTGGACAATACATGGTTATGTGATAGGCAGCCAAACTCATGGCCTTACCTAGCTGTATGACAATGATAACAATCGTTTCCGAATTAAAGGGCATTGTGAAAAGTAATTAAACTTCCCAATTTCATTACTGTACTTCCGGAATATTCATCCGATTTCAATCATATCTCGACTTTTGTGTTTATCAAATTTTACTTTTTCTTTGCCCAGCGAAAATTCTGATCAGAATTGCCCTTTAAATCAGTATGGCACACAAGCTTTCTATGGGTATGCTTGTAGTTATATAGAGGTATAAGAGCTGAGTTATGAATCATAAATCAACACGACGACACGATGTAGGCTATACGTGGTCTTCTATAACATATATGCAGACTGCTAGTGTATAGAGGTCATAGCTATTCAAACACCACAACTAGGTTTTAATGATCTTGATACTGAATAAACCCTCATGACACAGCAATAAAGGAGACAATATTGCATGTGTCCCTCGTGTATACACATCAATATCTGTCATAAATCAATTTCAACTTTCTGCTGATACTATAGCTGCTATTATCGTTTAGATATATGAGATAATAATTATGTGCACACAACGAGAAGTGAAAGCAAAATTTACTGTCAGTCCACGTCACTCTTGAGACATTAATCTCAACTGCCCTCGCTTCGGCACAAGTATAAAGACCTATAAGAAGTTTCAATCTTTATCTCCCTGTCTCTCTTGCTCTTTCTCTGTCTCTCTTTCTCTGTCCCTCTCTCTTTCTCAACTTGCAATAGGTAGTGTAGGGTGCATTGTTGAATAGTATGACACAACGTCAATGAGGGTAACCGCTCGTGTTCTGTGGTAGATGTATAGAGTTTGACATTAGTATGCAATATACAGTATTATGTATGTATGAATATGTATGAATATATATACATATATATATATATATATATATATATATTACAAAATATGTATGCATATGAATCTATGAAGTGTTTAGCTAATGTTTATGTGTATTGAGTTTATATATGTAAGTTCATGTATATGTGTTTTGCACTTGTAAAAATTGATGACACATTTGGAATACGACAATACATTGACCAGTGTAGGCCTAACATCCTGAGACAGGTCAAGTGCGGTTCAGCATTTAGTATGTAATCTAGATACAGTCTTTGTTAACTAGTCCTGTACACAGGACCTACTGTACAGCATGCCCCTCCCCCCCCCCCCCCCCCATAAAAAAAAAAAAGTACAATTGGATTTCTGCATTGATAACTGTCAATATTATCAAACTGTCTTGAATTCTATTTCAGGGTCTAAAGATTTAACATCATACCTATATTTTGCTTTAAAACAAAAACATTAAATTTGGCTAAAGTGGTTAAGTGGTCACAGAGAAATTTGGATCGTTGTAAAGCATGTCATGGGTCAATTTCTTTCAAGTTTAATACTTGAATGCTATTGGAACTGCATATCAATGTGTGAACACAATGAACAGAACTTGGAGGGAAGGGATTCCTGACATGCTCTAAAAAGATCCTCTTTTCTCTTTGACCACTGTGGCAAATCAGAGGAAGTTTACTCTGAGATGTGGATAATGATTATATTTTTATACCCTGAAATTGTATTTAGATTGATTCAGTATTTTAATGTATCGTTGCGGATAGTCCCGTTCTGTTCTTTTTTAGGGGGACATATGGTATAGAACTACACAAGCGACACTCTCATAAGATCAGTGAAAGTGCCGCTACTATACTCTTTATGCTAATCTTGCCCTTGGGTATGTAAGGGTTAACTGGGTCGCCAAGGGGTTGGTTTTACTCACTGAATTCTGTGGATTCACAACTCCAGACGAATGTTATTCTTGCTGTTATAGAATGACCCAACAACATCATCACTCAAACGTCTTGTGTGAAGAGATCATCGAGTTATAATGACCAACACATTTATTGAGTTTCAGTTTCATCGCCACAGATAATAACACAAACATGGTCAACTGCGATCACAGAAATCTACTTTTCAGTTTATACGTAAGATGTCTGGAAAGATCCTTTGTTCTGTACAAAGTGAAACGAAGTATCTGGTGACAAACAAGACACATATTTTATGTATTCACTTCCTTGTTTAACCGTTTTTAATTGTCCATATTAGGCAGACGCTTTCACACAAACACGCCCCTTATAATAGCTTTCATTGTACATTAGCGTGGTGCCAAACCCTCCTTTTCTGTCTTACCTAACAGTGTTACGTTCGTACGTATGATTACTAGTAATTCCCTGCAAACATATCCAACCGTAGAAATGCTTCATATTCCTCAACTCAACCAGTGCAATGCACGTACTTGCATATCACAAAAGTTGTTATCTCTCTCTCTGACAAATATTCAATTTATGAATCAATTTCTCTCTCGTTCAGCCCCTGTCGAAAACCATGAGTACCAAACGGTATCTTACCACTTCTTAATCTTATAAACTTGTATTAAATTTTTTACGACAATAACGGGTCCAACATAGCACAAACACACACACACACACACACACACACACACGCACACTCATTCACATACACACACACATGCACATACGCACACAAACTCGACAGTGATGGTTTGTTTCCATGCATCTAGTTTATTTCAGATTGAGTATGTGACGACAGCGTAACATGGATTTGCAGCATTCAAGAGGACGTATTCAGAAAAAAAAAACAACAAAAAACAAACAAAACAGAAGAAGCAAAGACCCTGTAAAGGGAGGACGCATTGCGATTGAACGATACCGTTTACAAATGTTTACATGGCTGGCATACCTGACACCTAAACAATTATGTAGGACAAGTCAATGTGACTTCACATGTATGTAGACAGGACGATGAGATGTATTCAAGTTGCACATCTATTGGTGAATAATAGTTCTCCAAAAAAAAAAAAATGGGGAGAAAACAAATTTCATATGTACAACTTTTATACTTTTTGCCAAGTTTTCTTTTTGTCACATATACATTTGCTATCCTTGCGTTTGAGATAAAGTTCACCTCGAAAACATTTACTGTCACTTTGCATTAAGAATTGAGCTTCACATAAGACGATTGCAACCTTCAGGAGAATGTTTGTCCTTTATCAACAAACGTTACCATTTTAAAGCCATAAAGATTACTAATATCTGCCAATTCCGTACGCCATGCAAATTTAACTATTATTTCTCAATTCTATTCCGTAATAGGAAAACAAAATAACTGGAAACGGAGAAAATCTATCAGTTCCCCTAACCACATACGCAGAACTCCACACTTTTGTGTGCACCTGGATAACAAGAACATGATACTGTTTATCTTTACGTAATTGTGTTGCGAGCTTTGAGTGCATTTTAAACTTTCAGCAACTATTTTCATTTTTTTATCACCGTTATAATCTTAGCGGTGCATCCAAGTTGAGACTTCAGCATTTAGCCATTAAGTGTGGCTTTATTGTCTGACGCATTATCTTCTTACTGCTAATGGTGCAAGATTTATGTTGTTTTTTAACCTTAGTTCGAGAATTGCATGTGTACAATTTATTTCATTGCAAAACTGGTGCTCTCACATCTGTCAAGAAGTTCTTCCTTTGCTATTTCCGATCAATACACTTTCACAAAATGACACCACACTCTTCCACAGACAAAAACAGTATAAGTACTTCTAACAAACGGTATATAGCATTTTAACACCTACATAGGAAGTCATTCATTTCTTTTTGTCGTGGTTTACAAGTGCTAGCATGGCATATCCTATTTCAACTTCAACGGAAACATTGCCTCTGTATATATTAAATACATACTTTTTCTTTTCATAATTATACGTGTACTCACTCTATACATGCTTCTACCTCTCTGCCTTCATCATCCGATCATCATTGTGCTCACGCACGCAGTATTCTTCATTTTCGGTTGTGACTTCATTTTGCGATCATTCTCACCTAAAACCAGTTTCTTCTTACATGACTAGAAGTATACATTACATGCTGGTAAGTTGTAATCAAACACTAAAGACCTTTCACCCCATTAATGTGTAGTAGGTAACTTATACTGAGTATATATTTCTTTTTAATTTGAAGGGAATAGTGCCGTAGCAAAGTTAGTTTCGCGCGCCGAGATTGTTTTGTTATTCTGATATCCTTGTTACTGCGCTCTAATGTAAACGTTGATACTTTGTACTTGAATGCCCGGTAGTGTTTACCTACTCAGGTAGTAGAGTTATCTCTGCTTTCATTGACTATCTTACTTAGTGCAAATTGTGTGGGTATCAAAACAGCTGATGCTGGCAAAAACCAAGATCTGCAATTAAACATCTTGAGTACAGACTAAGCATATACTTGGCTGGTGTACTGGAGGTTATGGCAGCTCATATGTTTGGACATACATTATCAAGATACTTCCCGTTGATATTGGCAGAAGTAAATGACACTACAATGGCAAGAAATCTGTAAACCACAAACCTGCGCACCTGGCGAAATATGGATTTTAGATGGATATTGCCACAATTATGATTTGGTTATAAGTGACATATCAAGCGCGTTGTCATTTTTGAGATATTTCATCAGAACAAAAAAAATACCAAAAAATTTAATAGAGTCCCAATTTTCTCTCTCTTCTTTTCTTTAAAACAACAACAACAAATATTTCCACACTGAAATTTTTCATGTTTACAATACACACTTAATCTCTCTTTAGGGTACATTTACAGCAAACTTTTTCGGCTAGAAATATGATTTTGCAACCGTGTTTTGTGGTTTACATTTTGCTATAAACAGTAGTCGTGATTACAAACTTGGTTTCGAAACATACTGTGGAAGTGTGGTTCAAAACCTTGCTTCACTGTATGGGAAAAAAGTTTTGAAAATCTTGTAAATGCAACTGTGATCTCAAACGAGGTTTAAATGACGTCACAGTTGAGTGTTCCCTGTTTGACCTACGTGAGTAACCGCCAGGGGACAAGCTGCGCATAATGAGATGCGCAATGGCACAGTCTGAGTGAGCCAGAAACACGCTTGGGAGAAACTCTTTTATAAATCCCCCACTGTCAAACCACGTTACAAAACCACATTTCTCTGTCTGCGAAATCTTACAAACGAAGCCTCAATTCTGCAGAGAAACTTGAAAGATCTCCAATTATGGAAATTCACAACGTTTAATACGTGTACAAATGGTATGCTTGACTGCATTGAGCTCTATCGGTTACCAAGATCTCACTCTACAATTACTCTGACATCACACTAGCTGTTTGATCTGCCAGATTTTTTTTTCACTATTATTTATAATTACCTATCCTCTGTTAAGAGAGACATGATCTGAATATCAAACAAAACAGAGCACTTTGCTGTATGTTTACAATGAAGGCGGTATACAATTACAACATCTCACATAACGGTGTAACCTGCAGAGAGCAATGCCCGGATGTGATTGTTTAATCAGATACAGCAAAGATTTGATTGCATATTAGTGGGGGTGGCATGACATTTGCTCCGGCGACAATTGCTCCGGTCTTATTTTCTCCAAGGACTTAGGGTTTGGGTTAGGGTTGTGATAGGGTTTTAGGCTTACTTTGATATGAGGATTAGGATTAGGGTTAGGGTTATGTTTGTGGGTAGAACTTTAAGTTTGGCTTAACGTGCAGATATTTCACAGGAGCAATTGTCGCAGGAGCTAATGTCATGGAACCGCTAATGGGATAGTGGTAAAACAGTGGCACCATCATCTTAGTACCTTTACAAATGTGATTATTCTGACTGAGGTCATGAACTCAGAAAAAAAAAATGATCCATTTAGAATTCCTTCAACTTCTTCATTCTTTATCCAACTGAACTGAAAACTTCTCTGATCTGTCCGTTTCATCATACTCCATCTTCTTCAAGTCAGTTTCACTTCGAGGGGAGTTCTTGTTCACACTCTTTTAACTTCATTCCATTTTTTTCTTTCATTGTCATCACTATTTGTAGCAAGCAATGCTCTCCCTCCGATTGATGCCTTCAAAAATCAGATGGATTCACTTGGTCGCCTCTTCTGTCATTTTGTTCCAACAAATATTGACAAACTGCAGAATTTACCGAGTGACCTGCACGTGTCAATATTTTCTCTGTCTGGAGCCCAACCCCATCCATCAGCGAAGAGTCAGAGTGAGGCGGGGGAGTGGTATGGCAGTTCATAAATCTGTTGCCTTGCTACTCTCGCAGATTTAAATCATAGCTACAAATGGCACGCTCTAATATTTAAACAGACAGTATATCAGTCAGTTCTGCATAGACCTATTCCATTTTAAAACACTGTAACTTTTGTCGGCCATATAAGGGGGGGGGGGCTTCCAAAATACAATGTGTAAGAAGATAAGATGACTGTTGTCCATATTCAAGCAAACCAACAAATTGCTCATGAGTATACTTCATGTGCACACTGTATCTCACTGTAAGCTCTAAATGTTGGTTTTCAAAATGGTGCTCACTGCAACATTACTTTTTTTTTCAATAATATTTATTCACTTCCATTCAAATGATACCAAAACTAGCCATTCAATTTTGTATTACCGTACAACATAACAAAAATTATTCCGTTTTCAGACTTGGAAAAAGAAATTGATTGATATGACACAAGCACACACAGAAATACACACAAACACAAAAGTGCACACAAATGCATCATATTTGTGAACATTTGCTTCACTAATGATAAGTTCGATTGTCACATGCACATGCACAGTCTACGATTGAATTGTTAGCCAGCTCACGGCTGACTGCCTATCAACTGATTTCCCCAGGTAAGACATCTAGGAACCTGTTCAAAAAATACATATGGGCATTGCTCAATACAGCCATATCGTACAATGTATAATTAAATACTACCTTTTTCATATGTAGATTAATCACACATTACAGCAATAACCTGCTAAATGAAGATCCATATCTGAGAAAATCAGTTGTGCATACAGGGATATCTACAACCATTTCACAACCATGTGTCTTCTTCCAATTCCCAGCATATTTATCACACTGAAAAAACATATAAAAAAATCTGTCATAAAGAATGCCATAAAAGTAACAGAAACATGAGAAAATTTATCTCTAAATGGCTTCCCCTTTGTCAATCTTGTATCATCAAATTCAAATCTCTAGTAAATATTTTGTTACATTAGTGCTTGCAGGCTGTCAAAATGTATACTGCAAACAATGTTTCAAAATTTGAAGCTTTTAATGTGTTTGCCTACTGAAAGATACAATAGCAGTTTTGTTGCTAAGGTAACTCCTAATCCCATCCCCTCCCCCTCCCCCTCCCCCTCCCCCCTCCCCCCTCCCCCCTCCCCCTGAAATGGGGGGAAATTGTCATTAGCAAATCCACTGCTGTGCTATCTCTATAAACAAAAACACTAGCATCACTGAAAACTCATGAAATGTATAAAAAAAAAAAAAAATGGTTCAGTTTTAGTGATTGGTCTAATCATCAAATGTGCACCCAAGCAACCCCTGCTTCTTTGGGGATATACTTCTCATCGTTCAAAAACATATTGCATAAGCTATGACTACTGGAGATTAATTGTAGGTCTCTCTTTCAACTGATTCTCAGGCAAATACATTGACTGGATTGGGTTTCCAAACTGACCTTTACATTCAACTGCTTTATTTATTTGAATATATCCATGTTCATGATTAAATCCATCTAACTGTTTCTCTTTTCCCCTATCCTATGCTGACAGGGTATCTTTCCTATCTTTGTAATCTCTGGCAGGAGGTTATTCTCATCGATCTAATCATATGCCAACCCCAACACCAGTCTCCAGATGTAAGGAAGCATCACGACCAGTATCTCGCTGGCTGTCCTGCGCATGTAAATACTTCCCCCCTTTTCCGTGTTTTGTCTCGGAGCCGAAACCCACTCGAACCTGCATAGGCTTCACTGGCTCCTCCCCCTATTAGCCGATCTACTGCTTTTCCTATTGATTGAACTCTGTATCACCTCGGCTCTCTCTCTCCACTCTTTTCTCTCGGATCCATGCCTCATGTAGTGAGCTGAACAGAAGTGGGTCAATTAGTGGTAGTCAATAACAATAGGGATCACTGGGGTCAATTAAAGGTGATACCTCCCCCTTTTCCATACACACAGGACCGGGTCTGCTCTCAATGAAAGTACAAACAAACCCTACCCCTAGACTGGTGTTGGACTCACATGCACTCATTAAAGGAACCGACTTGCATAGCTCGCATGTTTCCATGCAATGTCTTTTGTTAAAGGCATAATTTACCATTTGCCGATAAAATAAAAACCCAGCTTTAATGCTTCAAAATAGTTCCAAAATGTGAGTTTGGGATAGAAACAACTGATGTAAAAATTTGACTAAGTATAATCAACGTTAAGTATTGTTAAATACACAAAATGTTAACAATGGTTATAATAAAAATGTTTCCAGACTAAACCATCTACCCTTTGATGAGAAAATATTGATATCTCCTTATATTTCCGGTTCTATTGCAAAATTCTCCTTATGGTAGGATGTTTTGTGATACAACTGACCTACACATATGCATCAAATGTGATATCTTGAACATTTTTTAAATCACTGCTCCCAAAGGCAAACAGACACTTTAATCATATCAGTAAAACATGGAAACAGGCAAGTTATGCTCAGTTTAGGGGAAGGTGCATTCCAATATCTTTAGTTACAACTTACATGTAATCATACCAGTACTTTAACAATGATTGACGGAACGTGTCAATGGCAGAATCTTGGTTTGGAAGGTTTATGTGAGTGTATCCAAGCAAGGAGGTTCAAGAGAATGGAGTCACAACTGTGGTGTTTCCTTTGAAGTCACGTTCGATGCCGCCACTCGAAAGTATTTGAAGCATGTGGCAAACTGGATCTGCCGTGCAGATAGGAAGACAATTGACTCACGTCTCATTGCATAATCATCAGCCACTTTCTTTGTGATGGTAATTACTTTTCGCCATCCCTACTTATAGAAGATAGGTGGTATATAATGGTAAAGACACGGGGACGCGCGAATAGAAATTGCGCCAAAAAAAATGATGAAATGAAAATGAAAATTACTCGACTGGCCGTGCCCGGCCACTAATCTGATATATCTACTAATATAGAATTATACTTAGAAGATTATTCCATATCAGTTTTATTTGGAGGAATTAAGTGGAAAAGTGATAAAACCGGCTTTCGAAGAGGGTACAGTTCTAAACACTTTCACATGATACAGCTCTGATTTACACTTTTGCACACATTTCTGGAAGGGATTGACCTTTGTTTAATGAGCTTTATCATTAAGTCAGATTTCATTTCATTTAATAGATAAACAAGCAAAATATAGCCAACATTAAGTTAACGTTCAAAATGAATCTTCAGATTGCTCAGCAAGACGGCGGAATCAAACCCTGTCACCAAAGGCACAGATGCACCTGTGGAATTCTTTTGTACATCAATAGAAAAGTGACAACTGTTTGAATAATTACAGCCAGTTGGAACTCCATCTCTTAAACCTCCTTGATCCAAGTAGTCAGAAAAAAAAACAAAAAAAAAATTGTAGAAAGGTTATCATGAAATGTATGGCATGCATTTATATGGCAAATGTGTTGTTGAGGGTATCATGATTCAACACAAGCATTTGTATTCAAGAGTTCCATTAATCCTCTCAGTGCCATAACACGTGGAAATACCACACACATCTCATGAAGAGTGGCTAATGGAAGTAGAAATAGGATTAGGCCTGACTTGCAAAGCTTCATGGGAAATAAAACTAAATACGCAAATGAGATCTGAAAGCTCTTCCTTTCCGCCTGATGCTATGTTGATATCAAGCACTTGTCATAAATTTCCACGCACATCACAACTTCCTGTTTTGCAGGTACTCCTACTTCATCCTATATCTGTATTTTGCATGTAATTGTATTTTTCCTGTTACCAGAAAAACAAAAACAAAAACAAAAACAAAACACACTGGCACCATATATTAGTAATGACTTACAGTCTGTACAAAGGTAGTTTCAAAAATTATACCTACATAGAATACAGGACTACATTACACACACAAAAAAAAATTGTAGCAAGCACTATAAAGTCTTATAATTATATATGTGGTAAAGACATTAATCATGTGTTCAATGACAACACTGTTCGTTAGCAAAAATGAATGACAAAGCATTTAGTTATCCCACATCCAATTAGCTTCTCAAACTGCCCTTTTTGTTTGTTTGTTTGTTGTTGTTATTTTTGTTTCTTTTTTTTACTGTGTACAGGATTCTGTCAAGTTACCACGTGCTATTGGTTAAACACTTGGACGTGATTCTCGTCAAACTCTTCCGTACTGCTGCAGGATATTTTCTCTCGCTCTGGATAATCCGATTACCAAAAAAAAAAATAAATAAAAGAGTAAATCTGCAAAAATTTGAATCTGAATCTCTGCTAGAGCATGCAGGTATATGACATTCATTATTC
>NW_027273344.1:0-22056 GCF_040938485.1 Diadema antillarum
AGCGCTACAAAGACACAGGTCACGAAAAAAAAAAATCAAAAGACAGCAGAACACGATTTGACGAGTTTCAGGTATTAAATTTTCTGTTACTCACAGAACAGCAATTGGTTCGTCAGTGATTATGTGTAATCTAGTTCCATTGTAATCTGTAATAAATTTGATGGATTTTTGATTTGCTCATTTCGATACGCGTCAGAAAAGTAAAAAACGGTCACATTGAGGAGAGATTAGCAATGCAGTTTGGGGGAGTTGTGCCACAATTTTTATTCACCAACACACGATTGTTTGAGTTTTGTGCTTTTAACATTCTGCAATTACTATATCTCCTACTTCAATTTGGTAACAAACACTTGTTAGAATATTTCCAAAAATACCAAAAGTGGCACGTCTCCTGAATCTCCCCTACATGACTTTATTCAAGCTGTCACAAATCACTCTGGTACACTGCAAAGTGTTAGAAAGTGATGTAAGAAGCAGGATGTACTTGACATTCACTACGAGAGTGAATTATACTCTTATTAATAAAACTGTTTTAAACCACTTGCTGGCAATATAACGACACTTCTCGTACATAAACAACCTTTCACTTACAACCAGCATATTAGCATACGCATGCAAAATTGCTTAAGTTGCTCCAATTTTCACACACACACACAAAGATGACTCCTATGTATGCTGTCACAAATCACAAATTTAACTGGTACACTTAAAAAATTGAGAAAGTGTTGCAAGGAGCAAGGTGTACTAGACATTCACCACCAGAGAGCATTTTACTCCTATATACTAAAATTCTTGAAAAAAAAATGGCAGTATACCGACACCTCTAGTACATATCGTAGGCTGAGAACCAGAAGGGCGTTATCACAATTATTCGGGATATTGATTTATTGATATCACGATATAGAAATAATCTCCTTTACATCTTGGTGTTAATTTTAGATCATTTTCATTCATAGAAAAAGATTAAAGATCAAAACGATAAGGATGCTACTTTACCCGAAGAGATTGGATAGTTTTGGTCGCGACCTATACTCTCTTTGTTAACATTTTTTTTTTTTTTTTTTTTTGGGGGGGGGGGGGGTGAGATTATGAGCATAACTTATGAAAGAAAGTGCAATTCCGAGAGGAATTCAACGTTTATTTGATGAAAGCTGGTTTTGAAAGAGATATCCAAAATAGATCCATTGTGAAAAAGGGTGGGACACACTTCTTATTACGATTCCTTTGTATTACTTTTTTTTCGGATATGTCAGCCATTCCAAAATTAATTGGGTATCTGAATATTAGAACGACCGAAGTCCATGGAAGGCCATTTCGAGTAAACTTAAAAAGATGTCATATCTTTTCTATTTGTCCAATCGTATTCTATTTAACTGTGACGGGAAGGCAACATTGCACATACATATTAAAACATATATTATTATGACAATTAACATTTACATTAATTGTGGAGAGGCCATTTTGTGTGATGGACTTGGGTCGTTCTTTGAATCATATGGACTTGAGATGAGAGAAGCGATAAGAGAGGGCGCTATGATATGAATGTAAAAGTGACCTGGACTTGGGTCCTTCTTACATTCATATAAGATTTCACTCATTCATTTCAGGCACTTCCGGGGGTAATCAGGATTTATCATTTATACACAAGATGAGTCCATACATAAAGCTACAATTTCCCGTGTCAAACTGAATTTGGCCAAAAATTGGACTTGGGTCGTTTTTATATTCAGGTCTTCAATTTCCATCAAATGAACTTTGAATTCTTCTAAGAATGGTACCCATTATAGGCATAATATGCCCTGTATATGAGTATATCATGAGTGGTATTTCAGTATCTGGCAGAGAGTTAAAAGCCAAATCCTCATAGGGACTATCCACCAATACTGTATCATCCGTTTCAATCTTAGAACGCGATAATGCCCTTCTGCTTCTCAGCTGACGATATTTGTAACTACTTTATGCTCACAATCGGCGTATTTCAAAACACATGCAAAATTACACACTGTATTATTATTCTTTTTTTGCGCTAAATTATGCACTGAATCACGAACAAATTATGGTCTATATAAAACAGTCAGTCATGAGCATGAACATTCGGGGAGATGCAGGAGAGTTGAGCCACCCCCTCAAACTTGGGTAGAGTTCACAGATGCAGCACTTGTGCCTTCTGTTGGTAGTGCTTAACATCACTGCCACTTAAATGTAGGCCTTGTGTTTACCCTCGGGAGTAGTGATTTAAAAAATGTTCAAGTTATCACATGTGGTGCATATGTATATAGGTCAGTTGTGTCGTATCACAAAACATTCTACCCAATAAAGCATTTTGCAATAAAGCCTAAAAGATGAAGAAATATCATTACTTTTCTTTTTAAACCATAACTGTAGACTCTTTAGTCTAGAGACAACTTTATCTTAACTATTGTTCACATTTTGTTTATTTCACAATGCTTAACATTGATTATACTGATTTTTTTTTTTTTTTTGCGCTGATTTTTGTATCCCTAACTCACATTTCAGAAATATTTTGAAGCACTACAGCTCGACTTTTGTTTCATCTGCAAATGGTGAATAATGCCTTTAAGCACATGCAAGTATAGAGGGGGGTTTAGTACAACAAAGACACAGGTCACCCCCCCCCCCCCCAAAAAAAAAAAAAGCAGTTTATCTCAAACAAAAACAAAAACAAACAAAAACAAAAACAAAAACAAAAACAAAAAAACAACAAAAAAAAACAACAAACAAACAAACCAAACCAAACAAACACAAACAAACAAACAAAAAACCCAAAGAGCAGAAAATGATTTGACGAGTTTCAGGTATCAAATTTTCTGTTACTGACATAACAGCAATTGGTTAGTCACTGAGTTATGTGTAATCTAGTTCCCATTGTTACATCTTTGATAAATTTGATGGATTTTCGATTGACTGATTTTGATACGCGTAAGGAAAGTTAAAAATGGGCACGTTGAGGAGAGTTTAGCAATGCAGTCTGGGGAGAGTTGTGCCACAATTTTCATCCACAAACACATGACGGTTTTAGTTGCATGATTTTAACATTCTTCAATTACTATATCTTCTACTTTAATTTGGTTCTTCTTCTCCTCTCGTGTCGCTACACTTTTCCCAGCCACTGCAGAACACAGGCTCTGGCACAATTTGGTAACAAACAGTTGTTATAAACAAGGATTGATATGGAAATATTTCCAAAAACAGCAAAAGTGTCTCGTCTCCTGCATCTCCCCTACATGACTTTATTCAAGCTGTCACAAATCACACTGATACACTGCAAAGTGTCAGAAAGTGTCGCAAGAAGCAGGATGTACTTGACATTCACTACGAGAGTGCATTTTACTCTTATTAATAAAACTATTTCAAACCAATTGCTGGCAAAATAACGACACTTCTACAACATAATACATTGATAACCTTTCACTTACAAAAACCATATTACCAAACGCATGCAAAATTGCTTAAGTTGCTTAAATTTCACACACACAAGAGATGACTCCTATCTAATCATCCGTAATTTCCAACAACCGTTCTAATTCATAATCTTACTGGTCTTTTGAGGGCAATAGAACGACTTGTTTATTATTAACACACTGCATTTTTATGCTAAATGATGTACTGAACTACGATGAAATCCTGGTGCATAACGAGTCCTGTGCATGTACAGTACATGACTTTATTTATGATGTCACAAATCAGTAATCTAACTGTTACACTGCAAAATTTGAGAAATTGTTGCAAGGAGGAAGATGTATGAGACATTCACCACAAGAGAGCACTTTAATTCCATCACTTAAACTTTTTTTCAAACAAATTCTTTCGGTATAACGACACCTCCTCTAGTACTTATCGTCGGCTGAGAACCAGAAGGGCGTTATCAAAATCATTCGGCGTATTAAATTATTGATATTACGATGTGGAAATTGATCTCCTCTTCATTGTGGTGTCAAAATATTTCATTTTCATTTTTTTAAGGAAAACGATAAGCGTGCTATATAATCCGATTTTCGGAACAATTCTAGTAAATCTACCACTTTCGATTAATTTAGCTTTTCTTATTTCATGACAATTACTTGTGTCGTTTTATTTATGCTTTTAAGAGATTGTATAGTTTTGGTTGAGACCTAACTTCTCTTTCCTAACACTTCCGTTTTTAATATGCGAGATTATGAAAAGAAATGTAATTTCAAGAGGAATTTAACGTTTGTTTGTTGAAAATATGTTTTGAAATAGCAAAAATAGATCGATCGTAACAAAGAGTGGGACCGTCTTTTTATTACGATTCCTTTGTACTACTTTTTCATTATTTCAGCCATTCCAAAACCGATTTCCATCAAATAAACTTTGAATTCTTCTAGGAATGGTACCCATTATAAGCATAACATACTCTGTATACGGGTATATCATGAGTGGTATCTTAGTATCTCGCAGAAAGTTAAAAGCCCAATCGTCATATCCAACAATACCATACATATCTTTCAAACTTAGAATGCGACAATGCCCTTCTGCTTTTCAGCTGACGATATTTGTAACTTTCTACTCACAACCGGTATATTTCAAAACTACAAAATGCAAAATTACACACTGAATACATATATATATATTTTACGCTAAATGTTGCACTGGATCACGATCAAATTCTAGTCTATATAAAACAGTATGTCATATGCATGTACGTTCGGGGAGATGCAGGAAAGTTGAGCCACCCCCTCGAACTTGGTTAGAGTTCACAGATGCAGCACTTGTGCCCTCTGTTGGTAGTGTTTAACATCACTGGCACTCTTAAGCAAGGAGAGGAGGTACAGCACAACAAAGACACAGGTCAAAAAAAAAATCAGAAGACAGCACAAAAAAAAAATGAATTGATGAGTTTCAGGTATTACCTTTTCCATTACTCACATGACAGCAATTGGTTCGTCAGTGATTATGTGTAATCTAGTTCCCATTGTTACATCTTTAATACATTTAATGGGTTTTTGATTTTGCTAATTTTGATACGCGAAAGTAAAGTAAAATGGCCCCGTTGAGGAGAGTTTAGCAATGCAGTCTTGGGAGAGTTGTGCCACCATTTTGATTCACAAGCACATCAGGGTTTGAGTTGCATGATTTTAACCTTCGTTTTGACTCTAGGTTAAATGGTCATTCAGAGGTTGTATTAGATTACAAGGTCTCCAAAGGAAATATCAGCAAATCCCTGATGGCATGAATCATTGTGTATTTACCTTTATAAATGATCTTTGCCTTTCTCATACAGATGTCAACAGTATACACACATTCTTGGAAATAAATGACTACTTTTCTGGTGCAACAGCGCCAGAAACGAGTAGATTTTATTCTCTCAAAGTTCATATTTTTGGTTAATCATCTATGAATACATTACTTGCCTGTAGTTTTTATTCATGTGCCATGGCTATTAATTACTCAGAGGGTGATAGATACTCAAGCACTCTGAAAAGGAACATATATGTTTGTTATATTACCAAAATATGACTTACCTTAACATTTCTTTTGTATGTGTCTAAAATAATGGTCCTTTTTAACTTCGTAAGTGTTTTTGCTTGGCTTCATTATGCAAGGGATTATCCTATCTAAAACATGGAAAGGTAATGCGTTAATATAATGAAGTCCCATTGCGAAATATTATAAAGCAAAACTTCACTGTATTAAAATACGAGTGATTCTTATGAGTGTTGATAAAGTGCATAAACAGAGTGTTTGAACCTCTTTCCAGATATTCCTATAATTCGATGTAATATGAAACCATTTTAAGCTAATATCCATTTTTTGCTTCTTGTAAGCATATTTCTTTTTTATTTCATATTTTTATGTTTTATTTCATATCTGTTGACATCAGGGCTGAACTCTTCAAAAAAAGTGGCACATGCCTTCCCAAGCTGGCTCAGCTCTCCTGAAGACATCGTAACTCTCCTCACACTGTGGGAGGGCTGAGAAACTTGACCTTTCTTTTTTCTAGGAAAAGATTTTAAAAGTAGGCAATCATTTACAATAAAATTTCATAGGTACAAAACATCTTTATAGTTGTAGTCTAATTAGGAAACAAACACTTGTTAAAATATTTCAAGAAGTGTCTCGTCTCATGCATCTCCCCTACATGACTTTATTCAAGCTCTCACAAATCGCACTGGTGCACTGCAAAGTGTTAGAAAGTGTGGTAAGGAGCAAAATGTACTTGACATTCACTACGAGAGTGCATTTCACTCCTATTACTAAAACTCTTTTAAAACAAATTGCTGACATTATATAACAACACCTCTAGTACAAATTTGTTACCTTTCACTCACAACCGGCATATTTCAAAACGCATGCAAAATTGAAAAGTTGCACGGACACAAAAAATGACTCCTCCCTAAATTCCTCTTAATTTCCAATAATAGTTCTATATCTATACTTCCTGGTCTTTTGTGTGCAATAGAACGACCTAATGTCCTGTCTATAACACACTGCGTGATTTTTTTTTTTTTTAACGCTAAATATAATGTACTGAACCACGATCATTTCCGGGTGCATAACAAGTCATGTGCATTACAGTATATACATGGCTCTATTCAAGCTGTCACAAATATCTTTTTTACATTGCAAAGAAAGTGTTGCACTGAACAAAATGTAGTCGACATGCCCCACAAGAGAGCATCTCACTACTATTACTAAAACTCTTTCGAAACAAATTGATGGCAGCATAACTACGTCTCTATAGTAAATTAAAAGTATATTGATTTTGTAACCTTCCACTCATAACCGGCATACTTCCAAACGCATGCAAAATTGCACAAGTTGCTAAAATGTTGAAAGAGTGACTCCTTTCTGATTTTCAGCCATGGTTCTCCTCTCTTTTCTTCCCAAGAGTGTTTCATAAAGCTGTTCTTAAAGTTACAAACAACTTACGAGCGACTGGTGATCAGTTCTTGTGCTGAATTATTGAAATTTGATAAGTGTAGCACATCAAAATTGATTGCCAGTCGCTCGTAAGTTGTTAGTAAGTTAATGAACAGCTGTATGAAACACCCCCCTGGTCTCTCTCTTTTTAATAACAGAAAGACTTGTCTACAACACACTCTTTTTGACAACAAATCAAGTACTGAACCACTTGGGCCCCTTTGGATCCTTTCTCAACAACGATGATATTTCATCCTCATCTTAGTTACTACAATTAGAATTTTAAAAAGCCGACGATACCAATGTATTCTGTTCCATTTTACACTTACAGTCAGTCCTAAAAGGCTATAAAAACCTCCTTTAAACGGAATTAGCACAATTATTGTATATAAAATTAAATAATATAGTTGTAGAGCGATAGATTATCATTCGATTTTATAATTTGAAAAGAGACTGGTTTTATTCATTCATACAAACGGAAAATGATAAAGATAAACAACATTTCAGTATTAGGATGCATGGCTCATTAATAGAACAAAGAGAAAACACTTATTTCTTGAGAATACTATAAACGAAAATTTGAAATAGAACATTATGTACATCAAAATTATTTTATATGATTTCCTGCAATGTCAGTAGGCTTCCGCTCTCTAGTAACTTGAAGTATTTTATTCCAATGAACATTTCATTCCTGCCTTATGAGTTCATTTTCGTACATTTTATATTGCAATATTGGGCAACTTCAAAAAACTGAACCATACAACTTCTACAAAAGAATGTCATGCATATTATACAATAACCCAGGTTTTAATGAACATTCAGATCCTTTTTTGCAGAATTAAAAACTCTGAACGGAAATTACATTTATTTTTTTTTAATTGACTCTGATTTTTGTTTATATACCCGACAGTTATCATTTTTTGTTTCTCATGATCTTAGTTCGACAAGGACACACACTGTTATTCTACAGGACAAATTGAAAAAAAAAAAACAACAACAACCCTGTATTTCTGGAACTCTCTTCCGTGTTATATATTCGAAATACAAAGGCTATGATGATGTAGTCTGTTAAAAATAAGAAGCTGTCAAAACAATGCTCCTCCCTAGATATCAGTGTTATAGTATATTGATGCATGGTAGCTGTACATGAACTTCTTCCTTTTTTCCGCTTTTTTTCAAATTTTGTTGCATTTTTTTAGCCAAAAACGTTGGGGCTGCAGTTCCTTCAGCCCCCCCCCCCCCCGTTCAGCGGGCAGTAATCAAGGTAATACCTTACATGTACTAAAAAGTAAACATAATTTCTGAAAGGAGTCAAACCTCTCCCTTCCCATTTCCCTCTCTTTTACCATATCTTATTCAAAGAGATCTAACTGTCCTCTTTCATTTTCTTTTTCTCTTCGTATGTATTACCCTATGTATCTTGTATCATGCATATAAGGGCTGCAACAAAGTGAGCTTCACTAATGTTGGGGATAGCCCTTCTGCGACATTTATTGTGCAGCGTACACTTTTAATTCAAACTCAGTTCTCCTATGCAGACTCCTATCTCACAAGTCATATGAAAATATTAAATCGTGATATTTTGCATTACCATTAAACAGCATTGTAAATCCATTCAAGATAAAATTACTTTGTAAACAACGTACGCATATATATCATAAATGCTATCGATAATGTAAGTGTGTACATGTACAATGCTGATGAAGAAACCAATTAATCAATTCAAAGGAAAGGCAAATCAGCACAAAATCCCCTTCACTCTGACAATCATCAACATGAGCACACGATATACTTTGAATTATAATCCTACAGAACAAACTTTGAAGCGCGAGAGCGTCACTAGTTATAGATACATCAGCGACAACAATATCCTAGTAGCTACAGTGTACTTACAATGTACTCGCTTTCAACAAAGTGTATGATGCCTGCACGTGGTAACGAACCTGAATAAAAAAAAATGACGGGGTGCATTAACCAAGGCATTTCTTTTTTAGACAAAGATAGACTCTACCCACATATTATAACGCTAACCCTAATCCCAATCTTCACGTAAAACTAATCCTAAACCCATATCACAACCCTAACCCTATAGACCCTATAACTCTAACCCTAAATCCCTGGAGAACATAAGACCGAAGCAACTGTCGTAGGAACAATTATCGTGTCACCCTGTTGCAGTTTTCGGTGTTTCAGGTACGTGAATTCAGGCACTCAGATATACATTTACAACTTGAGGGCTACATTTTAATAGTAGTGTTTTAAAGCTGTACATGTACTTGTCTCAGGTAAAGACATTTGCTTGACAGACAATAAGATAACTTGGATTAAAAAAGACATGAATTCATATGTTAATGTTTATTGATTTTTCAATCCTAATTTTCTTCTTCTTTCAACCTCAGGTAGTAAAATGCTGAATATTAATCTTTATGTACATTGTCTCCCCATATTTCTAAGCCAACACGTAGTACACATACATCAGAAGCGATTATTAATAATGTATTTTTCAAATGTTCTGACTCACGATGATTTTTTAGTTGGATATTTCGGAGTGGTATATCGGATCATCTGCTATTTTTGCTGTCACAGAAAATATGCCCGTTTTACCATAATCACCAAGCTGAATGTCGAATGCGCGGAAACGAAACCAATGTTAACATTGATTAATTATAACTTCAGTTTAGCGCAGGTGCAATGAGATGCTAATCACGAAGATGACACCAAAATGGCATATGAAAATTTCATTCATATCTGTTCTAATCACTTTTATAAATACACCCCACTTGTTTTTCCAGATGTCCCATATACATGATTGTTTATACTTATAAAATATTTTATATCATATCTTCACCCCTCTTTTTTGACAATCTCTTGTTTTCATTACTGTTTTCCTTTAAAGTTACCAAAAGAAGTGTATTCTAATGAGATACCCTGCGTAAAAAAACCCAACAACTTCATAATTTACACAACCCTGTATAGATTCTGGTCTCATCTTCTGTTCTCCTCAATTGAATAGCATTATCGTATACATTGCTATTGATATTGATGAAGAATGATAAACTACATGGCCCCAGCAGAAACATCTAATGCACACACTGCACAGACACACAGATACACAGACACAAACAGACACAGACACACACACACACACACGCACACACACACACACACACACAACGATACCCAACGATTTGCCCTACTACATACTATTGCAGAAATCTACCTTTAGTGGGAAGCAAACTTGAGCTTAAATCCCCATGAAGCAGTCAGCCAAGTCAAGCCATGCTTATGTAGATGGTCTCCAGCCCAATACTTGTAGAATCAAATATTGATTTAGACATCCACAAATTTAATGTTCCATAATAGATATAATGTGGTACTTTAGAGAATGTACTTTTCTTTTGCTCTCTTTTAAATTTTGTATCATTTTGTTTCTCTTTACAGCAACGTAGTTTTATTTTGTTATGAAAAGCAACATAAATGCACGCAAGCAAGCAAATGCCAGAGAGAATGTCAATTAATAACAACCTATCTATCCTCTGCGTAATAGTATCATATTAGCGATGGTGGAGTAAATGACAGTGAAACCTTCTACTTCACATAATCCCATCTACATCGTGTAGATGCTAGTGATAGCATACTATAGGATCACGTCAAAATAAATATATCATGAAATCATTATTATATCACTAGATAATAAATCATTAAATTTGTCTTACTCATAACTTTGAATATGAAGCAAATCACTTGAATTTATCATTTTTGTCATTCCTAATGGTGGTTTTGCGGTTACTTCACATGACGAAAATGCGGAATTACATGGGATCATCATTAGCGATGGCCATTCTATACAAATCGAGGTCCCCATTACCTCCGATTCCATTCTGTGTTATGGGATGCAGCACGGAAGTCGGACTGCTCGAAGCGTAGTCTCTGGTGACCACCACACCATCCTTCCGCAGCCAGTACACTGTGTCGTTGAATATGCTCACATCCACAAGAATTCTGTTAATGGCTGCACTTTGTATGTCAACTCCGGGTATCTTAGTCTGCCCTGGGCTCCCTGGAGGCAGGTTAGAGTAGTAGGCTCTGTCGGTTCCAAAGAGGTCACAATAGAGCAGCCTGCCAGCTGTGAGACAAAAATACAAACTGCGAGAATAGAAATATTCTTTCGTAGACATTTAAAGGTATAATGGTCACTATGTAAATAGAGAATGAACGTGCCGATGACTTTCCGTATGTTCAGAAACGATGTGGGCATAAATGTGAAATGTTAAATTACTGTTCTCATTTCAACCCCTATAGTAATAGTAAACTTTAATAACAATATCATTCTATCCTTCTTTCTGATGAGAGATAGGCCCTACACTTGGTCATTATGTTTGACAGTTTGTACTCAACTCTATTGGCATTTATTCTCACTTATCGAGCCCTATCAATTTTCAGTGTAATTAACCATTTTACAAACATTGATATGCGAAATGATATAATTTTAAAATACATCATGTGCAGAGCCTCTGTAAGGCTCTATTTTAAGCATTGGGAAGAGATTAAAAGCTGATTTGTTTCAGTTTGGCATTACTCTCTTGGTTTCTTTAGAGCTGAATCTCAACCATATTATGTACGTATTAGTTATCTAAGCTTGGATCTGGGAATCACAATAAAGTGTTCCATCTTGATTTTGCCTTTCAAGTTTGACACACTGTAACACCGTATTCTGCAGTGGATAATTTCTGTTGTGTTAAGCCCACATGACAAATCAAATAGCAAAATGACATGTACATAGGAACAATAAAAAGAAAACATACAAAGATGTGTTAAAAAAAAAAACCTATGGGTTAGAACATTATGTTATAATCTTTATGTTTCCGTGCAATAACTGTTTGTTTCATCATTGCTTCTTTCTTTTCATAGAAAACCTGGTTTCTTTGTGCTTTATCTATATAGTAGGGTCGTGTAATTCGTTTGTGCCATCTTGTCAATAACACGGTAGGTAATGAGACATGAGAACACCACGAGAAAAAGGAAGGACTGCACTGGAGGGGGGGGGGGGGTGCTACCAACGCAACTACGAACACTTCGCTTGACGCCCCCCCCCCCCCCTAGTCAAACACAGACACGCACAGACACGCATACACACCATCACACACACGCACACACACACACATATACATCAGTTTCAGTTTAGAATATAGTAGTATATGAATGATACATGACAATACTGTTGCAAACAAGCGAGACAATGGGCGATTTCTAGTCAGTTACTAGTACTGGAAGAGGGGCTGTGTTATCTTTCTCACAACTGCACACACAAATGTACCCGCATGAGCGATTACATTGTAGAAGTTAACGAATAGCAGATAAGAAATTATTGCATTATTCAGCTGCATCTTGATTTTATACAAATAGTGAATGGTCAGAAGTGCGATGGTACAAGATTTCGCACGAGGTGAAAGATAGAGGCGCTCTATTCAACGAGGCGAAGCCGAGTTCAATACGAAATACTTAAGATTATACAACTCTAAGAAGAATTAAGTATTCATTTCATGAAATCGGTTTTGAAATGACTGAGATGTCCAAAATAAAGTACAGTGTACAAGAAAGATGTCCTAATAAAAGTATATGAGCCATCACATTTTGTTACGACCTTTTTCTTTTTTTCTTTATGTTGGATAAATCGGCCATTTCAAAACCGATTTTCATCAAATAAACTGTTAATTCCCCTTAGCAAGTCATATAGATCGCGTTATCAACCGGTTAAATCCGCGCTCAAAAGCGCGTCGCGATTAACCTTGCTGCACGATACATTTTATTGGTAACGTATCTGACATGTTTGATGGTAACGTATCGTTTTATCCAACAATTTCTGCTGTGTGATTAATCATTACTTTACGTATTCAAAAGTATCTGAGTTTTATCTTTATTCACAACATACTTTTTTATAAATGAGGCAAAGTTTAGATATCGTATCTGATTTCAGCTCATCGTAACATGAAGCTTCCGCGGCTTCTGATCAGTATATGTAATTGCAACAAGACATTCAATGAATAAATCATGGTTCCATGTATGCGTTAGGTTGACTCTGTATTCACAATACTGCCATGGCAGCCAAATGGCTGAATAGGGGAGTAACATACACTAGTATATACAATAAAATATAAAGTGCTATTACCAAATGAAAACAATACATAATAATCATATACAATCATATCATATTATATATATCATGACATTACACTGCCATGCGGCATTTCTTTGATATTCCCTCAAGAGTCTGAAAAAGGGTAACGTATCTGACAGCGATTTGGCGACATGATGTAAATGATCTCTTAGAGAAATATAAAAGCATCATATTGTTATGTGATATTATTTTTCATTCAGGCACTAGAGGGGCAATGGAATGAGGTACAAAAAATTTGATTTGAATGAAGTGTTAACAGAAAACAAGTTATATATATATGAGCACTTCCTTGTTTGGCGACATGGGGTATTTAGGGTTACATCAAACTTCGGATCGTATTCCTAATATTATCCATGGTATCCCGATAACTATTTCGATTTGTATTACAGGTCTAACCTCTCGGGTGAATTTAACTTTAAAAAAAAAAAGATTTCTGAGGAACAAAATACCAATGTAAAATGTATGAACATGCAGACGACAGGAAAATCACAGTTACACGGCTGACAGCTAGGGCGTGCGATGGAACTTTTCACTAAATGTCATGTGATAGGCAATCGACTAATTGGATAGCTACAGTCTAAATTGGTGTTGTATAAAATAAAAATGCAAATGTAAGGCATACTTCACTACAGACTGGGAGTATGACTTGGGGAGACTTGGGGAGTTGTACAAGGGTGAGATGTTACATGATCATTTTCGCAAATTCTAAACAAGAGTCGGCGTTTAAAACGATATCACATCAAGATATAAGCGTATATGAACAGATTTCTGCTTGCGAAATTTAATCATATCTGGGAAAACCCTAATGGAGAAGTTAAGTGAAAAAACCCGCCTTTTCACTTGTCTGTGTAAAATAGTAAAATAATCAATATTCTTTTATTCTATCAGAACCATTCATCCTAAGTTAATGATGGTCACGTGAGTGAAAGGAGTGTTTTTGGGGGGCGTCTTTCGGTTGGAGTAGCAACCAGTGGCGTATCGTGGGTCAAGACATTGGAGGGGGGGGGGGGGGGGGAGGGGCACCTCGTGGAAGAGTAATTTTAAGGTGTGTATGCTTGTGCGTGCGCTGTCAGTCTGCAAACTTAATGGGGACTACAATGCATAACGGAATGTGATACATTCCACAGCGCAGTCATTGAGCAACATTGTAAGTTTTCCTTAGGCCTACATGGATTATGTAATGACGGTGTGAAACGACAAATTGCACTGGGCGCAACTGCTGGCAATTACTGGCAGCAACATCAGGAGAATGGCATAACGATTACATGCGAGCGAGCTTGAAAATGTTGACATTTTACAGTCCAAAAACTGCCGTTTGTAGCTATATCTTTTCGCTTTGAAATTAAGGGTAAGGGGGGGGGGGGAGGGCGCACCGCGCACTGCTGGCAATTTCTGGCAGCAATATTAGGAGAATGGCATAACGATTACATGCGAGTGAGCAAAGCGAGCGAGCCTGAACATTTTGAAATTGTACAGTCCAAAAACTGCCGTTTGTAGCTATATCTTTTCGCTTTGGAAATTAAGGGGGGGGGGGGCGCACCGGGCGCAACTGCTGGCAATCACTGTAACATCAGGAGAATGGCATAACGATTAAATGTGAGCGAGCGAAGCGAGCAAGCTTGAAAATTTTGACATTTTCCAGTCCCCAAACTGCCGTTTGTAGCTATATCTTTTCGTTTTGGAAATTAAGGGGGGCGCATCGGGCGCAACTGCTGGCAGTCACATCAGGAGAATGGCATAACACTTAAATGCGAGCGAGCAGAGCGAGTGAGCTTTAAAATTTTGACATTTTACAGTCCAAAAACTGCCGTTCGTAGCTATACTTTTTCACTTTGGAAATTAAGGGGGGGGGGGGCACCGGGCGCAACTGCTGGCAATTACTGGCAGCAACATCAGGAGAATAATGGCATAGCGATTAAATGCGAGCGAGCGGAGCAAGCGAGCTTGAAAATTTTGACATTTTACAGTCCAAAAACTGCGGCCGTTTGTAGCTATATTTTTTCGCTTTGGAAATTAAGAGGGGGGGGGGGGGGCGCCCCGGATCTGCCACTGGTAGTTAAGGGTGTCGGTTTATGTTCATGATTCATGGGGGAGGTATGACCAGCGAGGGGGCGTCGAAGTGACCAAGCGGGGAAGGATGTCCAAAATCTGCACTGTAGAGCATCCCCTAATTGTTTGTGTGTGTGTGTGTTTGTTTTATATACATGGAAAAGTTAGGAAAGAGCCCAGGTCAAGTCTTATTATTGGCAATGTAAGGCATTTTGATATAGACTAGTATGTAAAGCAACACTGCAAAATCAATGATCTAGCTGCTTTGATATAACGAAGTGTAAGGTACAAAGGTATACATTTTACATCACACTGCACAACATTGCAGCAACTCTTTTTGTCGTTCGGATGTTCTGAGTACACTGGGCACATCCTGCTTATATTCAGAATGCCAACCTGGAATCATGCTGAATCACAATCTTTTGTCGGCTTCGGGCTTTTTGAACAATGTTTCACACTATAATACCTCTTTAATTATGGTTAAAAGAAATCTTAGAAAAATATCTTATTTCTTGATCACCCTTTTATGTCGATTTCAAAAGCAGTTTACTAACCCATGAATTACCATTTTGGTATTTTTTTTTTTACCAGCGGATTGGGGGGGGGGGGGGGGGGGCACGTGCCCCCCCCCCCCCCCCCCCCCCCCCCCCTCCGTAGTTACGCCACTGGTAGCAACGTCGGTTGTTCGTGTGTTTATTGAGCACACGTAAGTTATCATTAAGTTATAAGTTGAATAGGGTTGTTAATAAGCACATGATCATGAGCTTGCCTGACCATGCAGCTAACCACAGCAAATGGTGTTCCTCCGCGGGAAAAAAAAAAATTCTTAGGGGAAGGGGGGGGGGGGGAGGGAGGGGGAGTAACGGACCGAAAAATCCTTCCGAGCCCCTTCAAAAAGACGCTTTTCTGCCGCGTGCTTGTACTTTTGAAATGTTAGAAGTGCAAGTTCAGTTATAAACAAAGTGATACACCCTCTCTTTCTGCTTCACCTCCCCATTCAAAAACTTTAAAACTCTGTAAGTGATGAAGGATGAACCAAACTTGAGAGAAAATTCAGCGACGAATTTAAGCAGTGAAATAAGTTTGAGGTACAGAATCATCAAAATGTGTGCCATACCATTGTTGTAACGTTGATTTCACATAGACATCGGACTCCATGCAGCCTGAGAATATTCACGACATTAGTCTTCAGTTATTGGATTTAAGTCTCATAGCTTATTCTAGATAAATGACAACAAGGGGTTTTCCGTGTCATACACCATTCTTCGTAAATACCCCTCAACATTATTCACTTGTTTCTTTTGTGTGTGAATTCATCTTTTATTGCGCAGATGAACCTATTGTCTAGTGCTAAATCGAGAGAGCCGAATGTTTGTTTGTTTGTTTGTTTTTTGATTATCCGTAAGAATCGGTAGGAATGAAACATGTTTTCATGAAACTTTATCGAGCATGCGATATTCATATTTTTTTTTAATCCATGTTCCATATTCCACATTCATGCCAGTTCTATATTCCATTTGCTTTTGAAAAAGAAATGTTTTTAACACAATGGTCAGTTTGTAACAAAATTGCACAAATGTATAAGGACGTATAATTGACGTGTAATATGAGGAACTCACTAAAAAGCAAAGCTTGTAGGATGTAGGTTCCAAAAATGTAATATATTCTTCTAGCACAGTATATCAATGTCAAAAAGTGACGTAACATGCAAAAATACAAGATGTCGAGAATATTATAAAGTTTACGGAATGTACAAAGCATTGTATGATGTTTGTGATTAAACTTATGGTATCAATGCCAAGAAAAGTAGCAAAGTTGATCAAACAAATGAAGTCATCGGAGCGAGGCATCATTTTGAGTATGTAACATTTTTTTCAAGTGATCACGGCAAAATAATTAAACGTAGGATTTTAGAAAAATTGCTTTAAGATTTTGCTTAAAGGAACTTAATGAACTTGATTGCAACCGAACAGAATCTAACTCATTCCAGAAAGAAGGGCCGGTCGAAGTAATTGTCCTAAGGGCTAAAACTGTACGAATAGGGGAAAAATAATAGGATTCACTGTGTCTTGTAGGGTAAGTATGGATATCACTGTTTTTAACAAACATTGAAGAAAATATACTAGGAAGATCACCAGTATTCAACTTACACATAAAAATTCCAACATGGTACAAATACAAATCAGAAATTTTTAACAATTTTCTTTAAACAAACAATTCATTAGTGTGATCAAAAAAAAAAAAAAATGTGCACGATTGATAATCCGCAAGGCCTTTTTGTGAATCAAAACTAACGAATCGATTTTAGTCTTTGAGTAATTCCCCCAGGCCAATATTTCGTAATTCAACTAAGGTAATAATAGAGTTGTATAAAGAGAATGCAATATTGGCTTTGGGAAGAGATATTTCAGTTTGTGAATAACTCCAACATTTTTACATAACAATCTACATAAATAATCAACGTGTACCTTCCATGAAAGGTTACTATCAATATAAATACCTAAAAAAATTGTTGCATCTATATTTGGTTTAACTGTAATCCGTTCACTAAAACTAAACCTGGAAGAGATTTTATTGTGTTACTGAAAACCATATAATTAGTCTTATTTATATCAAGCGACAATTTATTTGCCTGAATCCACTCAAATACCAAGTTAAGTTCATTATTCAAAGAATCGAGCAAAACATAAGGATCTGAGTGAGAATAAAAGAGACTTGTATCATCTGCGAACAGAAGAAAAGACAGCAGAGAGGATGAGTTCCGGAAGTCATTGATATATAAAATGAATAAAAGAGGACCTAAGAGGGAGCCCTGTGGAACACCACAACAAATCGAGTTTATTTCAGAGTCATGATTATTTACTGAAACAAATTGAGTTCGAACGGTAAGATAACTTCTGAACCACTCCAAAGCCTTTCCAAGAATACCGTAATGATTTGATTTATACAAAAGAATTTCGTGATCTATTGTGTCACAGGCCTTGGAGTAGTCCAGAAACAGACCGACTGTATGCGACTTTGTGTCTTATTAATAGCTCTTACAACTTTCTCAACCAGTGCTAATATAGTATAGGTGGTTGCATGTTTTTTCCGGAACCCGAATAGATTATAAGCTAAAATATCACATTCATTTACAAATTGATTAAACGATTATAAACCATCTTCTCAAGTAATTTAGAAAAGGAGGACAGAAGCGATATTGGTCGATACTGAGTAATTTCCTAACTCATCCTCTCGGCCTTTCTTATAAATTTGGATAACTTTAGCAATTTTCATTTTAGTGAGCACAATACCTCTTAATAAAGATAAATTCAAAATGTGAATTAATGGTGATAGTATTTCATTTACAATACACTTCATGAGGTGATTAAAAATCCCATCATGACCTGTACTCTTCTTGGGGCTAAAAGAATTGACAATATCTAAGACCTCTGCTTCAAGTACTGGGAGAAAAAATAAAGACTGAGGATTGGAATTCAGTAGATATGAATGACAGGATCTGTGTGCAGATGAAATATTGCGGGCCAGATTCGGACCAATATTAACAAATAAAAAAAGAGTTAAATGCTTCCGCAATTTCCACATCATCCAGTGTCATCCGTTAAATTTTTCCCTTCACAAAGGATATTATCAATAATACCCTTATTTACACGTTTATGAATAACATTTTTTATTACATGTCAAGAGGATTTTGCGTCTGACTTGTGCTGTTCAGACAAAGAACAAAAATATATATCTATTTTTTTTTGCTTTACGCAACAGGGATGTAAGAGTGTTCCGATATTTAATATACTTCGATTTATTCAAAGCTGTATTACGTGATTTATATCTGTAAAACAAAGCATTTTTCCTGTTTATGGATCTAAGTAGAGCTTTTGTTATCCAAGGTGAGCGCGGAACTGTTTTGTAGTTTCCTCTTTGATTTCTCAAAGGGAAATGCGAGTGATATAAAGGTACCAAAATGTTCATAAATCTGTCATACGCATCATTCGGATCAGTAGAGTCAAAAACCTCATTCCAATCAATTTCGGATAAACTTTGTTTGACAGGTGTATATTATGATCGGAGAATACTCGTGATTGCGATACATTTTTACACACCTTTTTATTTATGCGATTCAGGTATAGCAGAAATGGAAGAAACTATAACGGGAAATTGATCTGATATGTCCGTAACAACGATACATTGATCAACATAATCATGGCTGTTTGAAAATATGTTATCGATCAGTGTTGCGGAGGCTCCAAATAATCTTGTTGGCTTGGTAATACAAGGAGTGAAAGAGGATGATACCATAGTATCAAAAAATCACGTGTTTGTGGCCTACCATAATCAAGTAAGTCTAAATTAAAATCGCCCATTAATACACGTGTTTGTTGCGGAAATAGGGCGAATCTAAAATAATTTCTGAAATTGAGATGAACTCAGAATTTTTTCAGTTTGGGGGCTTGTAAATTTCTCCTATTAATACATTGTTACCACCTGGCATACTTATATCAATATTTGACGCACAAGGTCTCACATGAAAGGAAAAAAAAATATGGATGTTTGGGTTATGATCTTTGTTTTTCGAAACCATATCGACAAAAGTTTAAAGAATTCACTCAACAACTTAATTCACCATTTGCGCGTAAAACTGAAAAATTGGTAGCACCACTGTCCATTGTTCTAATTCTGTCTTGTGTCTTGAATTACAGTCAGGTCGCTTAACGTCAAATTTTGATATTACCGTTAAACTGCAGATAAAAGCACCAAATTTGAAGAGATGACCCCTCAGGACCTACTCATTGATATTTGTGTAGGAGCCCCCTGTATCTTTTTTTTTGTTATTTTCATGGTATGAATGCTGAATTTCATTTTGCAGAAAATTTCGCGGACATGAAACTTTCGCAAATTTCGCAAGGAGCTAATATTCGCGAAAGCAAAATGCGCGCGATTCTAAACAATGCATTTGATGCCAGTGGCAATTCGCGGAATTTTCATGCCTGCGAAAAAGACCGTCCTGGGTCGGCTCTAAGTCACGAAAGTTTAATGTCGCGAGAATAACACCGTATCTATGTATCTGGGGGAGTAAAGTAACAAAAAAGAGGTTGTACTTTTTTTTTTCCATTTTTCATGGAACTGGAAAACATGAACCAAATCTTCAAACATGGAGGTGCCATGGTTTTGATTGAATCATTTCTTTATTCAAGAAAATGTTTGTACATAACCAGGTCAATTATCCCTTTAGATAATTGCAGATATTCATAAAAAGTTAGAAATCACAATTGTAAGAAAATACATAAGAACAATTAACTACCAATTTATGAAGAGAAAATGTTGATGAGGTGTCACAGTATGATGTATGTCCCTAATATTCCCAGTTTAATAACAGTTTAATAATATCAAAAGGGCTTGGAACGTTTTCTAATGTCAAGGGAGGGGGGGGGGGATGGGAGATCACTGACCCTTGAACACCCACCCCCCCCCCCCACACACACACAGTTCGCAGCTCCTCCCCCCCCCCCCCCCACCCCGCTGTGTAACGGTAGTTTCATTAAGCCACCTGACTATATTGAACATTGAATTGTACATCAAATGAAAGATGAGAAGCTTACGTTTTCATTCATGTGCATTTCATAAAGAAAATGTAAGAATTCGATCGATAAAAGCTACAACGAAAACGTGGTTTCGTTTCCGTTTTGTTTTGTCTTTTTTTTCTGGGACACTCTGCATTGCATGATTTACAATACTGTCCGCTAAAGAAAAACCGAAGTATCTGATATTTTTAGTAATAGGCACTTTTTGGGCATTAAAACACACTGTGCACAATGTTTTCTCTTTCACTTGATACATTTTGTGATATATATATATGTATAATATATGTATATAATATTATATATATATATATATATATATATATATATATATATAGTGTGTGTGTGTGTGTGTGTGTGTGTGTGTGTGTGTGTGACCCTGCACCACAAAACGAACAAAAAGTCGCCAGACATAGATTTTTAGTTATGGTCAGATACTGAAAGAGCAGACTCTAAGCTTTAAAATGATATATAACTCAATCCAAATAGACTGTTCTAGCCTATCGAAATATTGGAAAGAATTTACACACTCTTGATGAGTGTGTACTGAGAAAAGAGGCTCTGAAGAACAGGGTCTATTCAAGCGCCTAATCTCTACCAAGCGTGCTAGCTGTGCGATGAAAGGAACAAATAACATGATGATAAACCACCAGAACAACAACAATGAAGGAATTATTGGATTAAGCTGAATTTATGCATGCTTTATCAACACATTCTGTTGATGATCAATGCCAACTTTCAAAGCAGTAGCGTTGTCCCTTCTAAAAATATTGGAGTTGAAAGTGATGAGCATGGACAGGGATTTTTAAGAAATGAAACAGGACTCTTTGAGAAACCCTAATGACCATAGGCGTAAATTCGGGGGGGGGGGATGGGGGGATATATCCCCCAGCCCCTCAAATGGAGGAGGGGGATGGCCTGTACAATCATCCCCCCCCCCCCGAAATTTGAGGGAAAAAATGGAGGAAGCAGAAATGTGATTGTATCAATTTTGGCACATTGCATGACGTTCGTACACCCGCCTTCAGACAGGTAAAAGAGCTGAACAGTATTCTATTTCGTAGGATGATGTATACATAATTTTCTCAAGCGCCCGCTCTCTTCGCTCGCTCGCGAAGAAAGTAATATCGACATAAGGTATGGTCCAGACGTTGACAACGTCAAATAGAATAGGCTTCATACTATGACGCGAGCAACTCGGGACCATCTGCAAATTATGTAAGAAAACGAACAAACAATAACAAAATCTATACCGCCATAATGGAACCCCCTCCATTTCCTGAATCATTCCTGAAACGATGATGACTCTGATACATCTATGGGCATACCCAGGGATGATCAGGGGCGTCG
>NW_027273345.1:0-25279 GCF_040938485.1 Diadema antillarum
TCTGCTTGGTCTCTTTCTCCAGTCGTGATGGGAAGTACCTGTATCCTAAATTCATCAATTTTGGTTCCAGCACTGAGTCATGAACACTTGTTGTATAAACAAGATGTCTACTTTGTTTGTTAGTCCTCCAGTATTCAATACATATTTATGTGATGTCCTTTTTTAAGGATACTATTTAAGTTTGTTAACCTGTTCCACACAGAAACTGGTGGCTTGTGTATTAAGTCTATGGGGATTTCAGAATTCAGTATAAAGATGTAAACTGGAGATGGATATTCCTTGCTCACAAGTGACCTCTGACCTTCTGACGTTTCATCTGACCCAATATTCTGTCACGTGACAGGATGCACGTGTGGCGGCAGACGCCATTCTCTCAATCCTGGGGTTCACCGAATTCATCGTGTCCATCGTCGGCTCGGCTTTCTGCTGTGGCGCCGTCTGCTGTTCAACCCAGACAACACAGCACACGACAGTGGTAAGCCGTTATCCACTTAGCAGTTTTCTGATTCGTATTACACGAAACCTCTCTTTCCCCCCCCCCCCCTCTCTCTCTCTCTCTCTCTCTATCTTTCCCTCTCTCTACTCCTGTCTCTCTTTGCATGATTTTTCTTATGTCTGTAGCTATACTTAGATCGACCATTGTCGACATACTGAAAGAACTATTTTTTTTTCTTTTACGGTAGGAACATGGCAGATGCCGGCAGGGTGGCGATTCGGATGCGTGGGTCTATGTTATAGCGCCCTCTTGAATCCTTGGCCTGTTTTCCTTTAATCCCCATGTATCAAATTTAATACCAAGTAGAATGACGCGAGCAATCCGCACTATGAATGCTATTAACGCTCTATATCTCACGTCCATCACTCCCGAGCATTTGGTTACCGTTCATGGGCATATTTTATAGTGGCTATTCACTTTTTTGTGGCTGAAAGGAATGATACAGTTTTGGGTTGAGATGGGGCTTCAGGTTTACAACTATTTTTGTGACATAATGAGCAACCTCTAATGAAATATGAAAGCGCATACAATTCTGAGAGGAACTCAAAGTTTATTTGATGAAAATTGGTCTGGAAATGGCTGAGGTATCCGGAAGCCAATTTGCGTCAAATGTACTTTGAATATCACTTGGAAGTGTATGCTCTTTGACATTTTGTAAATGGTTTTTTATTATCCTGCAAAATTTAAAATCTGCATCCCTCATTTCAACCAGAACTATACAATCTCTTTAAAAGTGCTACCCCAACCCGGCTTCAAGAGTGCCAGTGAGAGTACAACAAACTAGAGGCTTAACAGGGGGAAATGGTGGAACTATTAAAACAGGAACTGATTGGTATATGACGTATATAAATGAATGTCCTTGACGAGGCTATTAACAAAATACGATAAAAAAGGTTAATCCACGTGTGACATTCGCCTTTGCCAGCACGTGTGCGTAAGTGTGTGTAGCGTATGCTTATGTTGACATTTTCGAAGCTGAAACTGTAAATTCCTTTCTTCACAGGTATCCCACCATCAGCCAACGCCCATGGTTGTGACTACCGTTAATCCTGCGAGTAAGACATCTTTGTTGTTGGTTTTTTTTTTCATTTTCTTTTTTTATGCATTAGAAGTTTCAGTCACTACTACAGAAACAACAGTCCTTTAGAACAGGAACAATAATTGCACAATTAATAGGGATACTCTGTTTATTAGTAAACACTGCCTGATTGATTAATACATAGACGTGCAAAAATACGCAGTTAGCAAAACACAGTTGATAAACGCCTCCGTTACGTATAAGATAGAACCAAACGTAGGGGTGCACGTCACGAGACTGACACCCACGAGTCACACAGACCACGAGTTATAGAGCTCACTAGTTGTACAGCCCATGAGCTATGCAGCTCACGAGTCATACAGCCCATGAGTTCGACACCAAGCTAACAATTCCTACGAGACCCGTGTTGTATCTGTCGAACTCGTGAGCTGTTTTTACCTAGTGTTGAACTCATGGGCTAGATTATTTGCCTATATAGTGTCGAACTCATGGGCTGTATGACTCGTGAGCTGTTTGACTCATGGACCTCTTTTCAATGTCGAACTCGTGGGCTGTATGACTTGTGGTTGTCGGTCTTGTGGGATGACCCCATTGTCCTCGGAAGTAATTGCCTTTGATACACTAGCACTGTGCACATACTGTCAATGAGGAAGCAAAGACCATACAAATATGGAAAAACGTGATATTCAGTTTCTTTGTTTGTGTGTCCTTTCCTTGAACGTTTTTACCTATATACCCTATTTTTTGTTGTTTTCTTTAAGCTCAATATGGACAGCCTCCTCCGTACAACCAGGCCCAGATGTACAACCCTCCACAGCCTCCTGTCTACCCGCAGCCGATGTACCAGCCGCAGGCTCCCTACAACCCCTCACTCCAGGTTGCTGTACCGGCTCCAATCCACTAAAACATACATGGAAAAAATACAAACACAAAACGATCAGTAACCCATCAGAAATCTTGGTGGATGTGGTCGATATTAAAGTTGATTTATTTAATTTCAATTTCCATGCGACACCACGTGAGAGAAGAATTGTGTACTTCGGATACTTTGCTAAAGGGGAATTCCAGTGCAAGTTAAAGTTAGTCTGAATATGAATAAAATGTTCATAGAAAAACAATGAAAATTTGAACAATAATCGGATAAAAAATAAAAAAGTTATGACATTTTGAAGTTTTGTTAGTTTTTCAGGAAATAGTAACTGTTCTTGAACAGTCGATATGAATATACAAATAGTGAAGTAATGATGTCATCCCCTCACAACTTGGCGTATAGGTTGTACATACAATTGTTTTTTTAATAATTCCAGTTTTCCGTTCGAACGCAATATTGCGTTCCAGTCTCAAATCCTGAATCTAACTGATCATTGTTCAGAAGTTATTCAACCGGTTAATGACATCATGTTTACACCTTGATAACAGGAGCATTGAATTTTTGTCTGTTTCTGTACATGATCAATGGAATGATAATTACTGTGAACTGATGACAACATCAGCTCACTCTTTCGCATATTCATATAAACTGCTTTGCAGACATTATCAAAATATCACAATTTAATATCTTCCCTGATTTTTATCCAATTTTGATCATATTTTCATTGTTGTACTCGTAAGATGCTACTCTAACTTATCAGACTGATTTGTAACTGGGTTGGAATTCCTCTTCAGTATAGAATAAAACCAGACGAAAAGACAAGAGAGTTGTAAGAATTTCATCAATATCGCACTTAACGAAAAACAAAAACAAAAAACAAAATTGAGGGAATTTTGAAGTTTCAAATGTTTACATAAAAGTGGTGATTTCGCTGCAACTCCATATGCAAATTAGCCGATATTATGATTTAATGAACCTTAAACTGCCTCTTGGTTTTTGCCTAAAAATAAAGTCAAACCTGTCAGTAGCGGCATTGTCTATAGCGGTCACCTGCCGTATGTGACCACTAAACACAATTCCCCCAAGAGAAAAGCCATGTTAACGACCCTATCTATTCATAGCGGCCACCGGTATACTACGGTCATTTTTTTTTTTCGTCTCCCTTGGGTGGCCGCTATAGACCGGTTTCACTGTATAACTTGAATGAAGTTTTGGTCGAAAATGGAACAGCACTGCTATAAATCAATGAGCAGACATAACGGAACAGCGACAACAACAACAACAACAACAACAACAAGGTGGTGGGAAGGGTACACATCTTTGATCTCGATTGCAATGAAACAGAAAAACAAAATGTTATATGATTGAACATTTCAGATTTTAAAATAAAAAACACTCTTTAATTGGCGAGCTCATGTTTGCCCTCTCATTTATTCAAATTTGCTAAATTTACTCTCTTTTTATCATGAACATGACGTGTGATTTTACTCTAAAGAATGTAAGGGATAATAATGATAATAATAATAATGATAATCATGATAATAATGATAATAAAAAACGACAATTATAATGAACAAATACATAAATAACACCTCGAAATAAGAATCGAGTGTCCGATGTTTTGTTTTTTCTAGGATCTTTACCAAAAGGGTCGGTGTTGATGCAACTGGAGCGAAGATTATATGATGCTATGTATAAGCATAAGTTATAGAAAATGATGATGACAACTGTTAAAACTTTGATGATGCTGATAATCATTATGATACTCGCTTTCATTCTAAATAATCAATATCGTTCATTTTTTATTTTTTGAAATCTCACTGTCAGGATCCTTATCGAGCTAACTACTTTTATAATTGTTCATTATCACCATGCAATTTTACGATTATGTTAAGAACTAATAGTGATAAAACTCACTAATGTTATCACCATTATCGTCATAATTATGTTAATATATATATCATTTTCTTCAAATCCTCACTTTTGGTACTATAAATCGCGATGTATATTATATAGTGACGATTATGCCACGTTGTGCCACATCAAATATCAACCTGTTTTTGCACGATGCATGCGACTACGGGAGCAGGAAGGCCAATTAACTCATGGACCTTAACTGTAGGTTCACGATTAACTTAACTAGATAGTCGAACGAAACTGGAGACATTGTATTTTAAAAAAATTCCTCCTTTGCTGATAGAAGGTGCACCACCTTTCCTTCGATCTGTCATATTTCATATCGAGACTTGTCATCATAGTTAGTAAAATATTTTGCCGTGTTATGCTTTTTGAACGTTCTCAATATTTGCTCATATATTGTTGGTTTGTAAATTTTGGTGAAATTATCCCAGCTGATGGCATTCTCACTTTTCGTCTGCACAATATGACGTAGACAAGAATTTGAATCATACTCTTATTGGGAAAACTCAATGGAAGTATGGCTGCCTATCTACCTACATGCATTTGTTATACGTTGAGGAGCATGTCCTCTAGATTGTTGGAGTTAGGTATGCAGATGTGAATTTACTGTTGTGTAAATGTCGTGTTAGCTGGTTGCGGGTTAAATTAATGTCCCATAAATTGACAGATTAAGTTTTCCGTTACAGTCTAAACTTTTCAAGTGCAGCAAGGGGTATTCCTTGTCCTCTCTTTTCATTTTTAATTCTTTGATTGCGCATGTATAAATGTATTGCGATATGACAGAGCGTTTTCTATTTTTTCTTTCAAATACATTGAAAACATAATTATATGTATTTCGCGTAACACAAATTGATGTAAATCAGCACCAATGTCGGGTTAGACGAGGTTGGCCTGGAAACAATATTCATGAGCTATATCTGTCCCTGTATCATATGATAAAATATCATACTCTGAGGGACGTTCATTAGATTGGTGCCTGCAATGGCTAGCATACATAAAGAATTTTACACTTCAGGTTTTATGGGACTTGACTATTTCAGGCTAGCTAAAAGCTGTTTACGTTATTGACGTAAGCAAGCCACAAGCATGACGAGCATGACGAGGTAGTGACTAAAGATCTTTTTCTTTTAATTACAGCTGAATTTTGTGTACATTGAGGGAATGAATATGATTGAAAAAATATGTCTTTCAACAAAGTATATGACATTTAGGCTTAAATCAATATTGTGCATATACACAGTACTTTACTTCACCTGAAAAAAACAAACTAAAAGAGGCTTTTGTAACAATTTAAACAGTACTTATTTTCTGAGCCATACAGAAGTGTCATTTATCTTACTTTAGTAATGTGTTAATGTAGTGACAATGTGTGATAATGATAATTGATAATAGTTATGACAGCAATGAAAATCCAGGGCCATATTTTGTGCCGTCTATCGAAAGGAAATCATTCCAAGACTCCTTAATGGCCTAAATGTACAAAGAACGAAGAAGAGAGAAAATACAGCAAACTACACCAACAAAAAATGCATAACGGGAATGATCAACTTATCTGACCTATATGTTTGGTTTTTTTTATAAAAATAAAAACTGTCCACAGGTTACACTAAATGAGTAAACGAATATGCACGAATTCATTCTTAAGATTAATACTATATCTATTGTTATTTCCATTACTGTGACCATCAACAAATCTTCACGTATTGCTGTTGTTTTTTTTAACTGAAGTAATTGTACATAACGATGAGATTGTAGAAGGAAGTTGGTTTGTTTCTACTTCACCTACTGTCTACTTTTATGCAATTTGGTCCTATTTTTCCTTCGCCATCATCTTCAAAGGAATAAGTACTCAGATATTTTCGAATTACAAACTTCAATTTTATTCTCACATGCTGTGCTTTGTATCAAATCTTTACTTGATAATGCTGTGTTTGATGATTGCGAAATAAAATTTTGAGAGAAATTAAAACAATCATGTTTGGGTGTTCATTGGTCTTTGTAGTCAGTGTGGGCATAACCTAATACTCTGTGAATTAACTGCTTCCCCTCAGTCTGTATGTGTATAATTACACAAGCACACATAAACACACACACACACACACATATATATATATATATATATATGTATATATATATATATAATGTACACATATATAATATATATACACACATTTACATATGCATATATAATATATAAATATATATATATATACTATATATATACATATATATATATATATATATATATATATATATATATATACTATATTCATACATGTGTATGTGTGGGTGTGTGTGCATGTGTCTTTATTGTGAGTTGTATGTATGTATGTATGTATGTATGTATAATCATTATTATAGACTGATCATAAATTACCACGTCACTGTGGGTGTGTTTTCCAGACTGTGCTCCAGACATTCATTCTAGAAACCCCATTTTTCAACACACAGATGTTCGGAACATCTGTTTTTATCACGAATGGTGATTATTGCCATTATTACCACGCACGAACAGTGGATTTGATCGTGACGAAATGGAGGCGTGACCCCTGAAATCCGAGTTTATTTGTTTTCAAAAGAAATTCAGGAAAAAAAAAATCGATATATTCCTTCGCACCTATATCGGTGATGTCATGCATACATCGGGTCAGAAATCTATTGTCCCATAAACACCACCGGCAGTGGGAATAATTTTTGTGTAAATGCTTGAGTACGTGAATAACGTTTCAGATGCCTAGCTCAGCAAATCACCGTGCGTGCTATTTTGTAATATTAGAGATGCCCGGACTTGAGCAGGTGTTTAGATTTCGTTGGTGTCTTCCCTCCATTTCTCGTCAGCTTACGGTAAAAACAATCATTTTGCTTTAAAATATTGATATTGCGGCCTTCATTATTCATATTGTAGTAATTCTTGTTCTGGTCTTCATAGACATTATTATCATTTTAAGTTATTAGCAGTATTATCAACACTCATGGACGCTCTACGTGCCATGCTGTGACGTATACAAATTTAGAAAGCACAATATGCTGTAAGGACATTAAAGAGGTCTGAACGATTTTGACTAAAAGGGGGAAGACAAAATAAGAATCATTAGCAAAACCTTCTTAGATTGATTATGTATACATTGGTCCTGTGAGCTGAGAAATTCGGTGGTATTTTATTTTACTTTTTGCTTCATGGCTGAGCGGCTGTTACAGTAAACATTGCAGTAAGTTTTTGCTGTGCATCCAATACTTGATAGTAGGTATAGACTTTCATGATTCTATAGTGCACAAAAGGGTTTGCAGGATGTACTTTTTGAATTGGACAAATACGAAACACACCGTGTTATTATTTTTTTTTTTGGTGATAATTATTAGCAAAAATAAGGCTTGACTGCTAAAGTAGTGTTGTTTACCTCCTACTGATGATTTTCTTGCACGTCGATGGTATCGGTGTTGTTGAAATATTGCACTTTTTGTCGTTGACATGGCGGCGGTATACGAAGTGATGACCACTGAAAACTTAGTGGCCGTGCCTTTCAGCCTTGCGATTTAGTAGCATGTCTGTTAGAAGAAAACTTAACCGTAGTTGGTGAGTGATTGGTAATATCTCAGTATCAAAAGAAATGTTGTTTGGTCTGATTATTGTAGCTGAATTTTACAACAGGGTTACGACGCCTTGTGCATTGTGTAATCTAAATTTGATATGATTCTAAACATTGATTTGCGTATAACACCTGATTTATTATACGTAGGGCCTACATACATAGGCCTATAATTGTGTGTTTCAGTCCCCACAAGGATGTACGAGTCCAGAAATATCACCGAATTTCCCTACCCGGAAATGATAGACATCGAGAAACAACGAAACGCGTGGTCGACCATGGAGTCGTCAAGGACCGTCCACGAAGGTGCTTCGCGCGAACTGTCCCTGCTCGACGACGACGACGCGGGCGGCTTCCAATACAAATTTGACGTCACAGTGACGTCGAACGAATCCAAGTGGTTTCCAATCGTCTACGAGGACTTCAGCCGGACGGCGGGCAGGATGACGGGATGCCTGCAGATTGTCTGGAGTGTTGCCATAGCAACCATGAGCTCGTTGATGCTGGTTCTACACGGTGCTATTGACGCCTTCTGTCTCAATATGGCAATCTCAGTATTTGTGAGTTTGTTTTTGTCTTTTATGCTTTCTCTATACCTTTGTTTGAAGCAGGATGAAAGAAAGGGGATAATAAAGAAGAAAAATAAAAGATGACAAGACGCTGAAATGAATTTATTATGAATGCATTAATATTAATAACGGTATTTATGACTTTGCATTTTTGATATATATTTGTCATAGTCAGACGTCAGCATGTTGGAAAGATTCAATGCATCAATAGTATATTTTGATGTCCTATTGTTATAGTCTCAAACATACCTTTTCATTTCATTAGTATTTCAGTTTAACTAGTTACAATATACCGTTTGATGATGTGTCGAATTGTTAATTGATTATCATGTATTTATATGTGCATGTGCATTTATATGTGATCTGTTTGTTATTCTTGTCGTGTTATGCTCTGTTATCTTGCCAGTGGAGGAAGATTTTCTGTATTTTTTAAATCAGACAATAAATGATTGAATCTTGAATATATTGTACGGTGTATAGACAGATAGATAGATAGATAGATAGATGGATAGATAGATAGATATATGGATGGATAGATGTATAGATGTATGGACGAGTAGGAAAAACGCAAGAGCAAAATATAAACACATAATATAAAACATATGTAGATGCATACACATGTGTGTGAGTGTGCGTGAATGTGTGCGTACGTGGGTGTGTGTATGTGTGTGTGTGTAGAGAGAGAGAGAGAGGGAGAGAAATATGGATAGATCACAGAGTGTAGTGGCTCCACGGATAAACACACTGACAGCTAGAGAGATGTCATTATAATAGACAGACAGAAGAAAGACAGCAAATACTACGGAAGCTTTAAAGTGCCATTCGACTTGGAGACTTGGCGAGATAATTTATCTTGTCAAGTCAACATAATAGCTGCAGCTGCTCTATCATGTCGACTTATCAACTTTACAAGTTGACATGGAGACAAAAATTATCATGTCAAGTCGACATCTAAAAAGTTACATGTCGTCATGGTGATATAAGGTATCTTGCCAAGTCAACATCGAAAAAAGTTACATGTCGTCATAGTGACATAATGTATCTTGCCAAGTCGACATCTAAAAAGTTACATGTCATCATGGTGCATAAGGTATCTTGCCAAGTCGACATCTGAAAAAGTTACATGTCGTCATGCCTACATAACGTATCTTGCAAAGTCGACATCTGAAAAGTTACATGTCATCATGGCGACATAAGTTATCTATCCAAGCTGATATCTAAAAAGTTACAGGTCGTCATGATGACATAAGGTATCTTGCCAAGTCGACATCTAAAAAGTTACATGTCGTCATGGTGACATAAGGTATCTTGCCAAGTTGACTTACAAAAAATTACATGTCGTCATGGTGCATGGGTCATTAAGTCTCCATTGCATTCTCTGTACATAAGAATTTCCCATTTTCTAAATTTTCTTGAAAGCTGCATTTTTTCTACCCTATACTCAAAGGAGTTGTTTGACAAAGAGTGACAACTGTTCTAAATATATTCAGAGTTTAAGATGTGAAAATACATACTCTGAAAAATGAGAAATTTTGTGTAAAATGTAAATGGAGAACTACTCCTAAAAATACTGTGATTTCATCAGCATTGCCATTTTGCATAACTGACAATGAAGTACTAGATAATGTAAATGAGTGTAGTTTCCTTATTCACTCATGATTGGATCAATTATTTTTTTTAATTCATCGTCTTCCATACAGTTTGTTCCTAAAAAGGAAAGGCAAGTTCAAAAGTCAACTGAACAATACATAGTTTTTTTTTTTCTTGCAATTTGTATGATGGAATAAAAAGTAGCTCTCCAGCTTTAATTTGACACCTTGCTTGCGTCAACGTTGACATGAGTTAGAGAGTTAGGGTTCTTTGAAACTTGGAAAAAGTAGATGTTGTATCATTTTCCTTCAAAGAAACCTTACTCGATCTGTAACAAAACCCATGGCAATGTTGACGCAAGCAAGGTGTCAAATTTAACTTAATGAGCTACTTTTTAATCCAGCACACAAATTACAAAAAAAAAAAAAAACTATGCATTAGTGATATGATTTACTTTGAGGTTTGGTTTCCCTTTTTTAGGAACACAGTGTAGAAACACCGGACTGACTTGGGTGGAATTCCCCTTTTATCGAGGACTGCCACATAGGCATGAACTGGGAGATCATTATGCATTAATGCACCCCTTTCCGACACAAACTAAGGGTCTAAGGTAGCTAATGATACAAACTGCGGACAGACTGTATTTTCTGCTTGTGAAATGGGCAATCTCTTCCTTCATTCTCTTCAAGGAATGTGCTGCATGGAAGGCAGAGTGTGTGCCCACATTGAATGAAAAAGCTGTCTTTCTTTCTATCACAGCATATCCCACACAATCCTTGTGATTCTTGCTTGATCAGGACCTATAAAAAGGGTGAGAGAAGATGAGGAGGAAGATGATCAAAATTAATACCATGGTATATATTTTACCAAAAAATGAAATCAAAACCATCAAATATAACAAGTGAATGCGCGTGTAACAAGTGAATGCGCGTGTGTGTGTGTCCGTCCATGCGTCCGTGCGTCTGTCCGTGTGTGCTCAAATACCGTATTAGAAAATGCTACTTCTCCGTCATTTCATGGCCGATTTTGATTTTGATTGTTTTATCTGATAGGGCTTGGTGAGGGCTTCCAAACTTCTACACCAGATAGTGAAATTCATTAATTATGCAAATTCATGCAAATTTATTCAGCTTGGATAGATAACTTACTAGTATGTCACCATGATGACATGCAACTTTTCAGATGTCGACTTATGTAGGCATGACGACATGTAACTTTTTCAGATGTCGACTTGGCAAGATACCTTATGCACCATGATGACATGTAACTTTTTTGATGTCGACTTGGCAAGATACATTATGTCACCATGACGACATGTAACTTTTTTCGATGTTGACTTGGCAAGATACCTTATCTCACCATGACGACATGTAACTTTTTAGATGTCGACTTGGCAAGATACATTATGTCACTATGACGACATGTAACTTTTTTCGATGTTGACTTGGCAAGATACCTTATATCACCATGACGACATGTAACTTTTTAGATGTCGACTTGACATGATAATTTTTGTCTCCATGTCAACTTGTAAAGTTGATAAGTCGACATGATAGAGCTATTATGTTGACTTGACAAGATAAATTATCTCGCCAAGTCTCCAAGTCGAATGGCACTTTAAAGCTTCCGTAAAATACAAATATACATTTTTTCTATATTCTCATTCCTCCTTCAGGTGTTTGGCTGCGGTACATCAGGCGTTCTATCATTCGACCTAAAGCGGGGCCCTGTAAGTAACTGAGCCTAAATGGCTTTAGAATCTTGAACACGAGGTCCCGGATTCGAATAATTTCCCCCTTATACATCATTGCACAAAGCGAGTTACTTACGGTGTTTCTCTTGAATCTCATGTTTTAATGAGTCCCATCGTTCTCATTAATCTGCTGCTACTACTTTTGCGTAAATTAGTTCGTCGTTACTAATGTTGACATGATTTGTTTTTTCCTGTTACTGTTATGTTAGCATTATTTTGGTGTTCTCTTGTTGTAGTTGTTGAAATATGGTGCTTGTTGTTGTTTTTGCATGCCTAGCTACAAGGAATCGCTGCTGTACTAGCGTCATCCACCTCTTCAAATGGAGATCACTCTTGCTATTCAGCATCATTTTTTTTTTTCATGAGGACTGAGACAGACAGTAGCTGTTTTGGAAAATCAGTGAATTGTTATTTTCTGATGTTTGGGAAGTTTTCTGAGGTGCATAGAGGTGCATAGTCTTGTAGATTAATGCATGCCCTATATTAATGCAAATTGTTATTATTGTACAGTGTTCATTTGAATCGTGAAATGTGTTGTAGTCGTCGGCATACTGGTGTTGATTCTCACGTTTGGTTTTTTGTTGTTTTTTGTTTTTTGTCCTCCTCCAGGTGCTGATGTACACCATCATGTCCTTCTTCTCCTTCTGGTTAATGCTCTATACGATAGCAATAGGTGTGACATGGGCTCTGCCGGGGGAAGGGACGACCAGCCCGTGTCTCGGCATCATCTACATATACCGCGCCTGCGACTTTACCATGGATGACAAGGTAATGATGATACTGATGATGATGATGATGATGATGATGATGATGATGATGATGGCGAAGACGACGACGACGACGACGACGATTGTTGTTATTATTATTATGATTACTTTTACTGTTATTATTATTATGATCCTTCTGATAACATTAAGAAATGTCACTATTATTACGGTTGCTGTTGTTGTTATCCTTATTAATTTATCACTAAAAACAAAAACAATAATCTTGACTTACCAAGGGGTGGGAGGCGGATTGGAGTGAGAGAGCATACTAACCTTTGACCCAACCGCGACCTCCTATGGTGCGCCGTCTGACCAATAATTCCGAAAGACTTAGTTTATTGCAGAAAAAAATAATAAGTTTATCAGTCGATAAACTTTTTTTTCGAGAAAAACTCTGGAACGGAAAATTAATTTTATCGATTAGCTGTCAAAAACGAACTTTACAGTGAAAAAATTAGTTTATCACCGAAAAAGAAAAAGTAGTTTATCGACCAATAAACTTAGTTTTTGGACAACAAAATAAGCTTATCGGTGATAAGCTAGAGTTTTCGGAATTATTGGCCAAATGATGCTCCACAAACTCCTTGCTGTTGGTGTAGGCCTGTGATCATAATACGGTACAGCAACTGACAACACGAGGGGCACTTATTGAAATAATTGAAGCAAATCTTCAGAAGATTTATGAAGATAACGGCAATTGTTATCAACAACGTTACGACTATGACATCTACACTGGACAGCAAAAGAAAGTGCCCACTTCTTTCAAAGGCCGCACACAAAAATTCACCCCCTAGAAATGAACAATTTTTGTACACAGGTATGCTACAATGCCCCTTATTAATCATATGCACATAATCAAGCGAATGTCTTCATAACAAAGAAGAACTTGATATGCACAGCATCTTGGGCAATGAATCAAAAGTCACACACAAACGCACTTTCCACCATGCAAAAATGGCCACTGAATGGACAACATTTTTAAACAACCAACATTGATCCAAGCTCTGCAGGAGGAATTGACAGAACTTCCCCAGGACTACGCCAGACAGCTTGTCCAGGGCATGCGTGAGAGATGCCTGGAATGTGTCCAGGCACGAGGAGGACATACACACTATTGAAAATTGATGTTTGTGACTGCTTTTTTCGTCCTGTGACACTGATTTTTTGTGTAAAACTTGTAAGGCTCATTCTGTTACATTTTGTGACTTTTGATTCAGTGACCAAGATGCTGTGCATGTCATTTTTTTTTTCTTTGTAATAAAGATAATCACTTGCTATTGGGGATGTGATTACTAATGGATATTGTAGCATACCTGTGTACAAAAATTGTTTATTTCTAGGGGGTGAATTTTTGTGTGCGGCCTTTGACAGAAGTGGGTACTTTCTTTTGCTTTCCAGTGTACATGTATGCCGAGATAAGCTTCATTTCAAGAACGCGTGTTTTCATGAGCTGTGTATCATCACAAACTTTGTCATATTTTTTCTCTTTTCATTCAAACCATCTCCCTCCCCTATCCCTTGGCATGGCCGCGCCCTCCTCACCCCGTTCCCCCGAAACAGGAGCAGCGAATGATGTTCGGGATTTTCCTGGCTGTTTTCGGGTGCATAGAGGCGCTGACGGCCTACGTCGCCTTCATCTTCTGCTGTGTTGCCGTTTGCCAGCGCTGCTGCTTGTCTTGTCGCAGTATCGGTTGCCATGGTTGCGCGACCCCGAGCAATAACTCCATGGCAACCAAGAGTATTGACGATAACATCTAGCCTGTACATTATCTTTATATACAAAGACATTTTACTGCAAAGGCCGAAAGTGACAAGGAATCCGCTCCTTGATAACAATGTCATTCTGGAGCTGAGTCTTTATTTCATCGTCTTCTTCTTCTTCCTCTTCTTTTTCTTCTTCTTCTTTTTCGTTATTGTAAGTGTGAAGAATGAGAAGCAGCAACAACCTATCATTTCAGTAAAGGTCCATTCACGTAAAAAGCAGCATCACTTCGTCATATAACTTTGAACAAGAGAGGGCGGATGACATATCCGAGTGAAGGCGGACTTGCAAGAAACGCGCACCGCCATTAAGCCTCCTGCCTGGAGAACCAGCTTGCCAACGACCACGTGCAGTTGAAGTCGAGACACGTTAGATATGTCAGAACGATGTCTTGAAATCATTGTGATTGGCAGAGATTATGGATACTATGGCAACGATTCAAAAGCTGTCAGTGCGATGATCGTTAGTAGCAATATTTGCCTTGGTTAGACAGCAGATTGTGAAATATTGTATTGGTCATGAACTTGTTCGTGTTTTCGTTCGTTTGTTTGTTTATTTGTTGTTTGTTTGTTTGCTTTTTTTCTTCCGAGGCACATCTATTTTCACCATTTTCTGCTTCAACCATGTAATTATTCTAAACCCGTATACAATAATTTCATATGTCCCTGTGGCCTCTTGTTATAATCAATGCATCGCTTGACAGATTTTCTGACACCGGCTTCATATCTCAGACAGAGTAAAGAAGACAATCTCAAATAGTAACGCACCATAGCATCACCATATGCAAAGATGCCATAATGTGATCTAGATTGGTAGCGAGGAATGTTGATCATAATCAGTACTGAAATTGGTGAATGATTCATAAGTCAGACAAATTTGATTGACATTCAATTTACCGTTATATAAGGACAAACAACACTACTATAATCATGGTGGTATAAGTCAGGATACTTTAATGAAGAAGATCGACAATATTCATAGTGATTGTCATAACATTTTTTTTCTCACCGCGTGTAATTTAGTACAAGAGTTTACAAGTACGTTGTTTACATAAAACCACATGACACATAATCAATAACCCTTACAAGCTCCCGAACCCGCTGTTCATTTAATCAATGGAGTTGGCGATTATTTCGGTTGATGTTCGTTATTCCGAAAGCTTCCTTAATCCAAAAATGAAATACGGTTCGTAATCCAAAGATTCGTCACTCCTAAACATACAAATTCTGTATTTATATACCTATAGATGTTCATTACCCCGAAAAGGAAATAATATGGTTCATTATTCCGAAGGTTCGCTCGACCGATATTGAAATAAGGTTCGTTAATCCGAAGGTTCAACAGTCCGAAAGTGAAAGTAGATTTGTCAATATGCAAAAATAACATAAGATAAATAAAACTCCGTACTAACGAACATTCGAAATGGCGAAACTTATTCCGTTTTTGGATGAACGAACTTTTGGAATAAAGACCGTTATTTCATTTTCGGATTATCGAACCTTCGAAATAATGAACTGAAATCATTATTTCAGTCTGGAATGCCGCTGAGAAGCAACAGTATATTGATTGAGATTACAAAGGTATTCCCTATTCCATAAGAGACTGATATAATTCCACGGTTTCCTATCAGTGTTTTTTTTTTCAGTTGGAAAGAGATGATGATATTCCAATATCAACACGAAGTAATTGCAACATTAGCTATGCGATGTAACTGTTGCTATGACTTTACTATAAGATTCGTGTATAGTTATTTCAAATCTGAACTGACCCTCAAACGAGTCGTATGAAGATCATCTCCAATTTCATTCATTCATTTGCCCATTTCCAACAGAAACTACATACTTTAGACAGCCGTATGTTTCTTTGTTGGTCTGTTTAATTTGTCGTTTTTCTTTTACCTTCAGTTGCTCCAGTCCTTGGTTTTCAAATTGGTATAGTTTAATATGTGAAATCAAATCTCCTCACAATTATAGCGTAATTATGACTTGTATCTTTGATATTTCTTGTTTGTAAATCATTGACATATTCTTTCCCTTATCATCTAAAGTCAGCAAAGAATGCAATAAACTTAACAATATTAGAATAACTTTCTTCAAACATAAAACGTTACCGAAAAGTAAAAGAAGCAAACGGTCATTTCCAGGGCGGATCCAGGAATTCCGTGAACTGGTAAAGGGGAGGCGCCTGTAAAAAGATTTGATGGGGGCGCACGCACCCTCCCCCCCCCCCCCCATTTGTTTTCTTTGTTTTCTTTTGTTTTAACAAAACATAAAGAGGAGACGTGCGACCGGTGCGCCCCCTCTAGATCCGCCACTGATTTTAAAGTTTACTCTGGCAATGTTGAACTTTTTATTGCACACTCGAACAATAAATCCCTTTTTTTCTTTACAGAATTCGGACGTGCAATACATTTACAACAAAATATAAAGATAAAACATCACGCCCAGAGCTAAATTCAAGATGACTTGGTTTAATAGTTTCATTTTCGTGGATTTTTTTTTTTTCATAGCAAGTGTAAAAATTTTAAACACCATACATACAGAATATTTAAAGCTTTGGAGTTGATTAAACACTTACTCATATATAAATAACGACCATTTTCGCACAGTACTAATACAATAAATAAAAAAAAAGCCTCGACATCAATTTATCATCAGCAGATACTGCCCACTGAGTTTGTTTGTTTGTTTGTTTGTTTGTTTGTTTGTTTGTTTGTTTGTTTGTTTCTACTGATGCAGCATGGTTTAGCAGTGAAAAGAAACTAGATCACTCTGTACATGCTTGTTCACTTGCGGTATCCTCACCTTCCACTTCTTTTAGAGGGGTTTGAGACATTGCAGATTTCACACTCATTCTTAATTCATCACCGAGTAAAAAAGGATTATTGATGATGATACTTCCTGTTCCTGAGGATAGCTGTATGATTACGAGAGCCTACTCATGCTCAAAAAACCCAACGAAGCACGGCAGTTCTAATTGAGAGGTTCTGTCGCTAACGTGCAGAGTCATCCAGTCATTCGCGCCGCCCGGAGCGCTTTTAAAGTACCGACTTTCCCGGCTTCACAAGAGGCTGTCGCCGCCGGTGTACGGGTGAGAGGCGAGAAGGTGGCTCTTGAGCGCGTTCTTCTGGTAGAAGTCCTTGCCACAGTACTGGCACGCGAACGGCTTCTTCTCGGCGTGCGTGCGGCGGTGCGTGTTGAGCGTGCTGGCTAGCGTGAATCCCTTATTGCATACCTCGCAGCGGTAGGGGCGTTCATCTGTAGCGAGTGGAAGAAAGGCGTAGGCCGGGAGAGCCAAGAAACAACGTTAATTTAACAACAAAAATACTTTTAAAAAATAGTTGAATTTTGCTGACTGAGATGCATTATGATACTCAAATGAATGAGGAAAAACGTTGGCGTTCGAAAAAAAAAGAAAGTAAAAGAAAAATATGTGGTTACTGTCAAAACATATGTGCGATCCCTTTCAGGGCGTTATTTTACGAAAAATCAGAGACGTCAATTATAATGCAGTCCCATGCAACCCATGTCATACTTTAACCCGTTGAGTCAGAGTCCCCAGCATCGAATACTCGGGCAGGTGTCTATAGGAAATGCTTGTTGTAGTAAAATGAAACCTTCTTCAACGCCGTGAAACGAAGTTCAACGATGCCAAGTATTTGCAAATTAGGGAATGATACAATGTAGATCAATATTTTTCCGGTGTTACAAGTTGGCCTAGATGCAAAGTTTACAAAGACCACTGGCGCACAATAGATGCAACAGTTTTGATAAGATATTTGCTTCTCCGTTTTCATTCATTTATCGTTTCTTCTCGCCTGTATCTATTTCCTTCTCTCTTTCTGTCTTTACAATTAAACTATTCAACACATGACTGTCTCGGTACAATGTCTACTATTGCACAATTCTGTGACATCAACCAATATTTCAAATATCGTCTAAACGTGACTGTACTATTACCTCGCAGATAAGCTAAATGTCTGTCTGTTACAATAATCTATCCTATTCATTGCCTCGACCTTCGTGTTGAATACCTCCCTTTCCCAAATCTAAGTAGGCCCTAAGGCGTGGTTTTATCTATTACATAGGCCTAATCATAATCATTGGCATTGGTCAATCAAGTTCACCCTGTGCTCCCTTACCTCCTTTTTGGCATGTTTGTTTATGTTTGTATGTTTGTTTTCACGTAATCTATGAAAGCCTATTATACATGTATGCATCTCTAGCCGGGTGTTATAAATACGTTGGCCCAGCCGCGGCTGCAGCAACGCGGCGCGAGTGCTCACCGGTGTGTCGGTAGATGTGCGCAGAGACTCCAACTCTCCCGTTTTCGATGGAGATCTCCCGCCGAAAACCCATTTTTGCAAAATCTCCCGTTCTCCCGTTTGAGATTTAATTTCTCCCGCCCTGGCTCCATGTCTCCCGTTGGAAAGGATTTCTTACTTATTGCTATTGTATGTTGAAAAAAATAAGCCTTAGATAGCACCAGAGAGCATCTAGAACTGTAACCCCGTCGCGGGGCGCTGTAACACAGTGGTACGTATTTGTCCGTATGGGGTCGCTGCTGCGGTAACTAGAACTGTAGGAACTTCGCACACATCAACTTGTATAGTCTCCCGTTTGCTAGGGGTTTCAGGCGGGAGAATCTCCAGATCAGAAGGTGCTTTGGGTTGGAGTCTCTGTGTACGCCTTGTTTGTTTGTTCATTTCCATCTAAGAAGATGGCTGGATAGCCCATCATATTCAGCTATCGTTAAGCTGGTCTTCCATGGGGTCCAGTTGGATGTGAGGTGGGACTACTTCACTGGGTTAAACACCCTGCTCTATGCGATGGATGAATGAAGTGGGATCTTTTACGTGCATGAGTTGTGACTCTCTCATACACGGGACCTCCATTTTATGTCCTATCCGAGGGACAGAGTGTTTTGCCTCTTGTTAGAGGGGATGGTATATGCTTACACACAACATATTGCTCAGTCCAGACTCGGGTTCGAACCCGGGCCGCGTGATCATGAGGCAGACGCGCTACCGACTGAGCCGACTCACCGCCTAGAGGTTCCCCATCTGGTTAAACCCTTTGCCGCAGTAAACACAGGTGTTCAATCAGGGTATTAAAGTACCATTCAGTGACCGGTCGAAAACTGGTGTCGAAAAATCGAATATTGCGTGGAAATCCCGTCGCCCGTCGCCTATTCCAACGGATTGTGTACATCTTCACGTCTGAATGTGTGCGCATGTGGTAAGTCAGGTGGGTGAGTTGTTTGAAGCCACGCCCACATTTCTTGCACTTGTGCGGTTTCTCACCTACAGGGGCCCGTTGCATAAAAGTTACTATTATGGTAACTTTGCCATCCAATCATGGGCGTAAATCCGGGGGGGGGGGGGGGATGGGGGGATATATCCCCCCTGAAATGGAGGAGGGGGGGGGGGATGGCCTGTACAATCATTCCCCCCTGAATTTTGAAACAAAAAATGGAGGAAGCAGAAATGTGATTGTATAAATTCTGGCATATTGCATGACGTTACGCCGACCTTCAGACAGGTAACAGAGCTGAACAGTATTCTATTTTGTAGGAAAATGTATACATCTTGCGTCTTGCCACATCTTGCGTCTTGCCACATCCCGGCGACTGGGTATTTTCTTGTATCGTCCACTTATTCACGACATCCTAGTTTTGTTAATAACGCAGACTTTTAAAAATTCGTCTCGTATTTTTAATTATGGCTAATTTTCTGAATGCTCCATTTCATTCCGTATCGAACGATAATTTTTTTGAATTGTTTAGGAACACAAGCTTAGATTCTGACCCAGTTAGTGGGTTAACCAGTACACGAACCACCCCTTACGATGATTTTGTTACCGATAGCCTGAATACAGCTGCAAATGAATTGCCTCATGATCTTAGTAATGATTTCACTCAAAATATGTTGTGCAATTATATTACAGTGAATCAATGCAAAGATATGATTCATAATTTTTCTGAGGACACGTTTTCTTTGTTACATTTAAATATAAGGAGTTTGAATAAACATTTTGATGATTTAAAATTTCTATTAGAATCTGATGCAAGCCAGTCGCTATCCGTTATCGGATTAAGTGAGATATGGTTAGCTTCCAATACAGAAAATTATTTCGCAATTGAGGGTTATAATTTGTTAACAATAGGCTTGATAAGAATGGAGGGGGCGTTGCATTGTACATATCACGTTCCTTTGATACTATTGTTCATGAAGATATTTCTAGAATGGACAATGTTGTTGAATCTTTGTTTATAGAAATTCTTATCCCAGGATGTAGAAATCTTATGGTAGGCATTATATACAGACCTCCTAATTCAAACGCCAATGATTTTTTAACTTATTTTTCAGATCTTGATAATTCACACGTTTTCCGAAATAAGGATTGCTTTTTACTCGGTGATTTCAATATTGATTTGCTGAAGTCTGAGCATGATAATATCTCTAGTGATTTTCTTCACACACTTCTGTCCTCGTCCTTTCTTCCTCTTATTTCTAAACCCACACGTGTTACAGATCGCTCTGCCACCCTCATTTGACAACTTGTTTTGTAATATTCTACCCCTCCCTGACTCTTTTATAATCCTTTCAGATATGACTGATCATTTTCCAATAATGACTTGTTTTACTCTTAAAACACCAGCTAATATTAAACCTATTTCACCTCTTTTGTTTAGACGTAGAGTTTCACCTGAAAAGTTAGCTAGTTTTGATGTGGCCCTGGAGAATGCTGACTGGTCAGGAGTATTTGGCAGCGATGATGTTAATATATCCTTTTGTAATTTTATGGAAACTTTTAATCATCATTTAGATGATGTAATCCCAAAACAAAGAAATAGAACAGAGTATAAAAAGACACCTAGAGTACCTTGGATTTCCAGATCAATTCTTCGTTCAATTAATAGGAAAAATCGTTTGTATTACAAGTACAAATTGGAAAAAACTGAGCGATCGAAGAATAGATATACATCATATAAAAATACTTTGACAATGATTTTACGTTCTGAAAAGAAAAGATATTACTTTAAGCAATTATCGAAATATAAGTTTGATATGAAAAATACTTGGAAAGTCCTAAAACAGGCCATGAATGTTCCGAGTAAACACTCTGACATTGATAAAATTAAATTGAATGATGAATCGATTAATGATCCTCTTCATATTGCAAATATTTTTAATTCTTATTTTTCAAAAATAGGCGAAAATTATGCTCAAAACATTCCTGCAACAGATTCTCATTTTACTGAATTTTTAGGTCAGCGTAATTCTGATTCCATATTTTTTATACCAACTAACAGATTTGAAATTATTGATATAATTTCTTCTTTTGAAAATAAACGAAGTTCTGGTTATGATGAGATAGATAATTTCATACTTAAGGGTGTTATTTCCTCGATTGCTGATCCACTTGCTCATATATTTAATCTGTAAATTTTTAATGGTGTGTTCCCTGATAAAATGAAATTAGCTAAAGTAATCCAAATATTTAAGGCAGGCGATAAGTTCGAAGTCAGCAATTATCGCCCAATTTCATTATTATCGTCATTGTCTAAGGTTTTAGAAAAACTTATTTACAAGAGAATGATCAATTTTTTGAAGGTGCACGACGTTTTTACGAATTTTCAGTTTGGTTTTCGTGAGAAACATAGTACTACGCATGCTCTTTTGCATTTTGTTGATAGAGTTGTTCACGCAATCGATAACCATTCTCATCTAGTTAGTATTTTCTTGGACTTCTCCAAGGCCTTCGACACTATCAATCACGATATTTTACTTTATAAGTTATCGCATTATGGAATACGTGGGAAGGCCTTGGAGTGGTTCAAGAGTTATTTAGTTTATAAAAAACAATTCGTTACAATTAAAAACAATGATTCCGTTGTCAGAGAAGTTAAATGTGGTGTCCCACAGGGAAGTCTCTTAGGGCCGTTATTGTTTATTATTTATATCAATGATTTTTGTCGCGTATCCGACGACCTCTCTTTTATTCATTTTGCAGATGACACTAATGTATTTTTTGCCCATAATGATATTGATTTTCTCGTTCAAAAAATTAACATTGAATTGAAAAAAGTGACAAATTGGGTCAGGGCCAATAGGCTATCACTCAATGCTCAAAAAACAAAATATATGCTTTTTAGTAATATTGTTGATAGTTTAAGTACAAATATAGTATTAGATGACTCTCATCTACAAAGAGTCTCACATATCAAATTTTTGGGTGTCATTGTGGATGAAAAACTTTCCTGGAAATCACATGTTGATAATGTCTGCAATATAATTTCACGTAATATAGGCATTGTAAATAGATTGAAATTTCATATTCCACAAAAATCATTACTTATGCTATATTCGTCGTTAATATTGCCTCATCTTAATTATGGAATATTAGTTTGGGGCAACACGCATCAGAATTTATTAGAGAGAGTGTTCCTCTTACAAAAGAAAGCTCTACGTGTTATCTGTTATTCCCCTGTACGTTCTCATACAAATATGTTGTTTGCCTCCAACAAGCTCTTAAAAATTGCAGATTTGTTTTTGTTTAACTTAGGGCAATTTATGTACAAGTATTGTAATAACTTGCTTCCGTCTATTTTTGACTCTATGTTCCTAAAAAAATCAATCATTTCATGAATATCCTACTAGGCGTTCCAATGAATTTCACTTACCTCTTTTAAGAACGATTTTTGCTAAAAACACACTTATTTATGTAGGCCCAAATTATTGGAATTCTTTGAATCAAGACATAAAAAACGCTCCATCCATATGTTCTTTCAAGAGGAGACTGAAGTCTTTTTTATTGCAATCGTACGACTCTACAATACCGAATTAACCATTTGGCCTTTTTTCTCAGTTACACTTACCTGCTCACTTTGTCCCCTCTTCAAAGAATTAATGGTATCTTTTTCCTGGATGCTCGCAATGTTGTCACCTATGCCATTTTGCCCATAGCGTCTTGAAGTTGACTTTCAGTATGTGACTCCTTTTCATACGTCCCTCTATTTTCTATTTTCTTGTCTTATTTCAGGCGTCAAAATATTACTTTTCCCCTACAACTATCCTCTTATTCTCTTGGCATGCTTCTGCCGAAGATCGCTGTTTCTGTTGTTCTGTTTCTGTTTCTGTTGTGCATTTTTGTCTGCTATTTTGTCTTCAGTTTGTCAGTCTTGTCCATTCCGTTTGTCTTGTACAACCTTTTTTTTCAGTAGTTGTCTCGTTGTCTAGTCCTGTTTCATGTTTGTTCGCGTCTATGAAAGTGTATATATGGTAATCTAATTTTTAGTGGGCTTCCAGACTTCTTCCACTTTATTATCTTTTGTATCCAGACTTCTTCCACTTTGTTATCTTTTGTATCTACGATGATTCGATTCCATCAATGTTCTTCTCCAGAGGGGCCCACACACTACAAGCTCTGTCTTTTTAGTGGGTCCCTCCATTTTTCGCACGGTATACATGTACTTCATTTCGATCACTTCTGTTTCTTTTTTACTATACAATGTATGATTACTAAAGGTCCTCAATTATTGTACAGTCTTTTCATTTCACTATGTTCTATTTACCTTGTTCTCTGTTATCAAAAGAAGTGAAACATATGTTATGTCGGAAAATGAAATAAACTTTGAATTGAAAAAAAAAATACATAATTTTCTCAAGCGCTCGCTCGCTTCGCTCGCTCGCGAAGAAAGTAACATCGACATACACTGTAAGGAGTATGGTTCAGACGTTGACAACGTCAAATAGTATAGGCCTATGTAAACATGCTATGACGCGAGTAACTGGGGACCATCTGCAAAATATGTACGAAAACAAACAAACAAACAAACAAACAATAACAAAAACTATATCGCCATAATTGAACCCCCTCCATTTCCTGAATCATTCCTGAGAAACGACAGTGACTGGTGACTCAGTCAGGATACATCTATGAGCATACCCAGGGAAGATCAGGGGCGTCAAATCTATCTGGGGGGGGGGGGGGGGGGGCAAAGGGGCATTTGCCCCGCCCCTACGGAAGTGTTTAGGCAGACAAATCATTTATTCCCAAGCAATTCCCGAGATGAGGACAAACCTCGGAACTTTCTTAATGGAAAATTGTCCAAATATCGCCAGAACTATGCACCAGATCGTTGTATTGCAATCATAAACATGCAAAAGCTCCGCTATACAGGATCCCTTTCGATAGACTTTGTACACTTTTGAGATTGACGTATATTCCCTAATTCATCAAAGAGTGTGCAGCAGATCTTTCATTTAACAAAAGCACCCTCATATGCAGAGGCGTCGATAGGGGGGGGGGATGGTTCCCCCATAAAAGTGGGACAAACAAAAGCGAAAAATATAGCTACAAACGGCAGTGTTTGGAGTGTAAAATGTCAAAATTTTAAAGCTCGCTCGCTCCGCTCGCTCGCATTTAATCGCTATGCCATTCTCCTGATGCTGCTGCCAGTGAATGGCAGCAGTTGCGCCCGGTGCGCCCCCCTTAATTTCCAAAGCGAAAAATATAGCTACAAACGGCAGTTTTGGGACTGTAAGATGTCAAAATTTTGAAGCTCTCTCGCTTCGCTCGCTCGCATTTAATCATTATGCCATTCTCCTGATGTTGCAGCTAGTAATTGCCAGCAGTTTTCGCCCGATGCGCCCCCCTTAATTTCCAAAGCGAAAATATAGCTACAAAGGGCAGTTTTGGGACTGTAAAATGTCAAAATTTTCAAGCTCACTCGCTTTCATTTAATCGTTATGCCATTCTCCTGACGTTGCATGCTGCCAGTAATTGCCCCCCCCCCTTAATTGCCCCCCCCCCCTTAATTTCCAAAGCGAAAAATATAGCTACAAACGAAATTTTTGTGACTGTAAAAAGTCAAAATTTTCAAGCTCACTCGCATTTAATCGTTATGCCATTCTCCTGATG